>NW_009921211.1:223-25703 GCF_000696875.1 Nestor notabilis | reverse complement strand
CAGCAGGAAGGAAAAACTGTAAAGCCAGCAACTTTTTGTTAGACAATTGTATCCACCTGGAACCATTTCCTCCCTGAGAGCTGGTTTTGTTTTCAAGTCCTCATGCAAATAGGACTGGAATGCAGCCAAAGCCTGCACTGCAGACAAAACAATTTATTTGAGAGGTTTAGAAGGAAATAACAAATAGTTGTTACGACTTTAAGCTGTATGCATAGGGAATAGTGAAAGACCAGTGGCTCATTTTATAGCAAGAGAATATATGGGTTCATTCTCCAAGCTGCAAGAAAATGAAAAGCTGCTAAAAAGAGTAGTTGCTCAAATACCCAGAGAAATCATCAGTCGGTAGAAGGGGACTGGAAAAATAAAAGAAGTGAAGCTATTCTTCCATACCAATCCCTAAGAATAATTGTTTGTCAGGATCCTCTGTTTCCCAGAGGAAACTTGTTATATTCACTCAGCTGAATACGTATTTTTACTGGCTGTTTTTTTTAACATTAGTGCAAGAGTTCACATGAGAAAGTTTGCAGCTCTCCATATGATCACTATTAAAGCATGGGAAATCAGTTCCAGTTCATAAAGGTCTCCAAAACCTAGAAGATTTGTTCCACAGTAGAGTTACAGACTGGAATTTGTTCCACTGTTTGAAAACTAGGGTTTGTGTTTTTGAAAATGTTACACATTGCACTGGAATAGGTGGGTAAAACTATTGCCTAGGCTGGTGTCAGTAGGAATGAAAAAATTGTATTCAAACATCGCTGTCCTTAGAAAATAACATCCCACATTATCAATTTCAGCGATAATTTTCCACCTCCAGCCCTTGCTCTAATCCTGGAATTAGCTCTTTCTTTTAAAATGTTCTTAATGGAATTCTGTCAAACTAAAGTTGCTATCAAAAAAAAAAAAAAAAAAAAAAAGCTGACTGATGCTGGAAAAGCATTTTCAACAAAAACAAAGTTCTCCGAAAATACAACTATTTCTAATCCAGCGTAGATGAATTGTGCTGTATTACAGTGCCAACAAAAACTTGCCAATGCACACGCTATTTCTTCTTTCTCATGTCCTTTCCTCCCAGCATTCTCACACGATTGGGCAAGAAGGTAATTTTAAACCAGTTTTGGCATAAAAATTATTTTCCGCTACAAAGGGCTGATTCATCAAAGTCCAAAAAAGTTCACAAGAATAGTGTAGATTTCAGTGAATCTCCTGGTACAAGAAATGGGGAGCACTTTTTTAAATGTAAGGCTTTCTTTTATATTCCTGTTTGCTAATCATATTCGGTTGTTTGGGGGTGTATTTTTTGTTAGTTAAAACTAATTTAATTTAACATTAAAAACAAGCCTGTACAACACATCTAACAATAGTCACAGTTTAAAAGATTGATTGGTCTGGGAGAAAAGTTACTTACCCTTTCTGGTATTGTAATTCATCACAGTACAGAATTGTGTCAATCCTAATTCTTGCTGAGTAATTTTATTTAAGACTTTCAGGAGATAGAAAACCATTTACCATCTAGTGATTGTGATAATTTATTCTCCTTATGCACTTTTCCCTTTGTGTGACAGAATTCAATGAGCAATTCCGATACGCTACATACCAGGTGGTGATGGTCTTGCAGTAAACTTTCACTGATATCCTCTCTAAATTACTCAGACACTACTTTGCTCTGTTTTCTGTATAGCTCTATCAGCCATAACATTATTTGATTGATCATTTAGACTTCCCTTAGGTTTTTCTTCATACAGTCTTATAGTTGAGGTATGATTGGAGACCGTCTGTTCCTGAACCTGCTGTTGCCATTGCGCGGGGCATGTCTCTTCAGCTATTGTTACCTGAGTTCCGTTTGTAATAAAATGGGATGGGGAGGCAGCCAGACTCTAGTGTAAGCCAACTGTGCTTGAATGTTTTACCTCGCCCTGCAAAAATCAGCCACTTTTTGCCTTCCTGAGAAAGACACACCAAAATGAGCGCTATTGAGAAGCCTCAGACCTGACATCTTCTGCTTTCCTTTGGTCCCTGTATGGGCACCCCGTTAACACTAATGTCAAGTACTGTATGCAGACTGGGATGAGATGCCCACAGTAGGGTCGCAAGAGGGTCTCTCTGTACAAAGTGTGGTCACTCTGTCAGACACTCTTGATTTAAGGAGCATTTTCACTTGGTCCTTTTTAACCTGAAACTTGTTTTCTGTCTTCCCAGATTTTAGGCTGGTGCGTGATAGTTACCACAGCTCTTCTCTCCCTGCTAGCCACTTGCTGTGCAAGCTGCCAGTCAAAAGTCAGCCACCTCCAGCTGATGTTCTGGAAGGTTTATGAGGGGAAGGAGAAGGAGCAACTGGAGCAGATTTTCCAGCTGTATGCCACCAAGCTGAGCGAGCGAAACCTGAAGTGCTTTTTAGAGAACAAGGAACCAGAAGCAATTCCCCTGCCATCTTTTCAGGCATGGGAAGATGCTTCCCAGATCTACTTTTTCAGCAGTAGCAAACAGCATTACAGCACAATTCACAGGGTAGTTGAAGAAGGCCAGAAAGAAACCAGTGAGGAAGGAGAGACAGTGCTGGACTTTGTAGACAGAAGGGAAATACCATAGAACAAATTCATTTTCAGCTTTTTTATATCTTGCCAATATAGCATACTCCTAGATGGTTTCGTCTCTGCATTTTTTCGCAATGGCCTCTTTCTTCTTCATCATGTTCTCTCCCAATTACAAACTCACTCAAAAGGATGGAATGAAATTATTTCCCAACATCAATGAAAAGTCCTCCATGCAGTCCTCCATGGCACCAAGGGTTCGTACTCTACTGATATTGCTGGCTCCACGTCAACAGCTGACAGCAAAAAGAGATGGATAACAACTTCTGCAAGAGGGTTCTAACAATACCCTATGTAAAAGGCACTATAGTATGCTTGTCCTTCGCAAATCAAGAGACTACTATGAAGTAGCACCATTTAAAAGGTGTGAATATAATAATGGAAAATATGTGTGGCTTTCTGACAGCCCACAGAAACTAAAGATTTTGCTTCTGGGTCATTTACAGACCATTTGCAGGTACAGCATTTTCTTGTGGCACCAGTGGTCACTCACGGCATCTCAGTGTCTTTGGACTCCTGCTGTACCTGGAACACCATGGGGGTCACAGTGATCAGCCCTACTCTTCTAGTGTCTGAGACATCTACCTGGGACATGGGGCATGGACCTCCACTGACAGTGAGGTGCCAGGTAATTTCTTAGACAAATCTTACAGCAGAAGTGTATGGTTCCAAGCACTTGAAATTACCAAATGGTTCCACATTTTTGTGTTTTTGTTAAAAAATAATATCAGTTTTTGAAACGTAATCAGTTGTTGTTAGTGCTTTGTTACAATAATGAAAATGCATCACTGATAATTTGCACCGTAGGTACTTGGTATTATCTGCTCCCAGTGAAAATTTCTCTTTGTATGGCTATAAAGCTCCTGGTGGGTTTGAATGGGTTTCGGGCACTGGGTGCCTGAAGAACTGTGTAATACTGTTTGTACTGGACCTGCAGGCAGTGTACGACAGAAGGCCTGAAAGGAAATTCCAAGTTTTAAGACAAGAAAATATTTTTGCAGCAGGCTGATTTTCATTTCACTGAATATCTTAGTCAACCTAATGTCTGGGGTAAGAGGGATCAGCAGGCAATGCAGGTTGTGACAAATGCACAATCAGTGCTTCTGACAAATGCATTTCACCCCAGAGTCCTATGCTTTACCTCACCCACTTGGAATTCACCACGTGGCTCTCACAGAGTGTCCAGGGTGGCTGGGCAGGCTTTTATGCAGCATTTAACTATCAGTCTCCTTGAGTCTGCAAAGATTTGCATTTTTGCTCTGCTCGAATCAGCCCTTATCAATAAACTGGGGTACTCTGCCCAACTGTTCTCATACACACTGGTCTTCTTCAGCAGAGATATTTAAAAACAAATCCATGAGCTAATTCCACTGTGTGTTTAAAATTCTCTCTGTGTGTTTTGAAGAACTTGTGGTCTTTGAGCAAATGTTTTAAAGTTTTTTATTTCAGCTGACACACTTTGCAGCAGACTTGGAATATGTTATGTGCCTAAATGTACCTGAGCTGAAAGCTCAGGCACAACATTGCCAACATAAAAGTCACAATAGCAAGCATGTCTGACACCATGTCTGGCTCATACACTTTTTAATCCCCAGGATCCTCTGCTGGTATAGCAAGTATGTATTTCCAAGGTACACATTCCTTCCCATTTGCCTTCTATTTCTTTATGACAGGTGCCCCAATATCTACTGCCCAGCTCCATATCACCTCCGCCCTACACGCAAAGGGAGAGAAAACACCACGAAACAGGATGTCCCACTGCCCAGGCCAACTTCCCTTCCCAAAGCTGTCTTTCCACCTTCTTCCTCACTGGTACCACTTAAAATCAAAGCAAGAATGGATGCAAAGGGGAGGCCACTAATTAGGTTAAAGAGCTAATAAAGGAATATGGGAAATGAGTGGGTTGTTGTAAGGTATAATACTGTAGTATAGCTGGGACAGAGATGCACGAGCATAGATGGCAAAGGACAGAGGGATCCTACTTGGGCATCCTCTTTTTCTTCAGGAGAAAGCTCAAAGCTCTGTACCCAAGTAGCCAGGACCACCTGAAAGAGGAGTGTTTCCTAGCCTGGCCTTCTCCTTTATTGTGGAGGGGCAAAATCAAGGTGAATTCTCCTCTCCTCACCCCTACCCTGCTTCAGGTTCACAGGTAGCTCAGGTTGAGAGTGCTTCCGTGTCCAAGAGGAGCTGCTAGCGCAGTACTGCAACATGTGCCTGGTAGGACACAAGTGTCTCACTGACCCTTGTTCCCACGGCTGTGTTATTCTGAGTTGTCTTATCAAAATGCCTGTGACTTAATGAAATTGACATGTGGATGCTGGAATACTTCTATAAAAAGAGACAGCAATAAAAGCTAATTTGATGCTATGTTTTCAACTGGAATCTGGTTTTGGCAAATTGAATCTTGTACTTCAAGCAGCTATCGCAAAAGCTGTTTTGTATCAACACTGTCCCTGAATTAAAGCTCAGCAGCTACCACGGCAGCTTAGAAAGAGGCAAAGATTATTGTCAACGCTATGAAAACAAACTGGGAGGAAAAAAAACCAAACCGCAGAATCAACATTTTCTCTTGGAAAATTTAGATTTTGCATTAACTCTGATGTCCACCAAAATATGAGTGCACAAATAAACAGGAAACTTCTGCTCAATTATCTGTTCTTTGTCCCTTGGTTTACTATTTCTCCTCCTCCGTGAGAACCCAATTTTGTCATTTAAATTCTCTTAACTCTTCTTCCACTGCACATTTGCAGCTTCATCAAACTTCAATTCTTTGTTACAAAAGCAGAAATTAGTTAATCATGCTAAGCCCTCATATGCTTTCAATTTAGTTGCAGCTGTACTTTGCACTTCAGTATGATGAATCTGTCCAAATTCTATTATTAAAATTTCCTGTGTAAAAAAGAACTCGCATGGAAACTATACAAAACCAATAGCTGGTTTGCAATGGAGCGCCAAATTAAGGCAAAATTGCAAAGCTACAACGAAAATTGTAAAGAAGTCTCAGCAGAAAAAATAATTTAATCACTTAAGAAATGCAATGAATAGAGATGAACTTTTTTTTAAACCAGGCTATGAATGGACAGAAATGCCTTAGAACTACCATACACAACTTCCTAGAGGCTAAACCAGAGGTTTTTTAGAATCTTCCTTTGTGACTCCAAAAGATGGAAGTAAAATGAATGAGTGGTTTTAAAAGTTGCATCCCTAAGTCTGTCTTATTTCTATCTATCAAAAATGGAAGTAAAAAGAGTATCTATTTAGACATGTACACAGGTTCACCATCAAAATGACAACCATATAAAGCAAAATCTCTCTTTTGAAAATGTTACTTGCAACTCTATTGGATTATATATTGCTTAACATCAAACAAGAAATCTATGCAGTCAGAATTAAAAATGTACCACTGCCCTTTTTCAAAGTCTCAACCAGTATCCGATCTCTCTCAAGCAGCAAGAACAAAATTCATCAATATTTTGATGGTGCTGCAAAACTGTCTAGAATTAGTGAAATATTTAGGAAGCCACTAACTTATCAGTCCCTTTATATACTACTGAGGACTTTTCACTACAAAACATTGTATGAGTAAGTAGTGTTGCAAAGTAAGTGATAATCTAGACTGTTAAAAAATTTAAACTATCATTTTTAGATTACATAATAACAAGATTAATGAAGGAATCAATCTGTTTAGAAAGGGAAAGGCAGTCAAATAACATTTTTGCTAGCATACTTTTCATTCTTAGTACTTTTCTACAGTCAGTGTTTGGGAAGAACAAAATGCTTTAAAGGTCTTTCCAGCTGTTGCTGATTCCTTGTACTTGCAAACTTGTCTTTACTCTTTAAAGTGCAGAACTTTATTTTTCAGTTTACTGTCTACAACTTAGCACAGCATTTCCCTCTCACTGTTGAGATCTAAGAAGCAACATTCACAAGCTTCATAAACTCTGCTAGCCTCTGCCAGGCTTTCAAACTAGCCATAAGTGGATATATAGAGACCTTGTATGCCAGGGTCTCCCATGAGAAGGTGAATCACATCTGTTGGCCAAAGAGGTCTGGTCTTGGGGGTGACATGGTCGGATTACCTCAGCCCTGGTGGTCCCCAAGGGCCTCTCTACAAGCAGCTGCAGAGACACATATTTTCTGTGTTTAGGGGGTACTGAGCTTCCATCTTTTCAGCCACTGCTTTTCAGCAAGGGATATATCCTTAGTCACAGCACTGTATGAACACAGCTATGGAACTCTGAGCCAGCACCAGATTCCTTTGCTTCATCTCTTTGCATTTCCACAGGGAACACTGACAGCCTCATCTTACAGACTTCTGCTTTTCTTTCCAAAGGACTGCAGGATAACTGCTATGTTTACAGGACGTTTGGCTCTAACTATTTTAACTGACTAACTTCCTTAATCACTGTAACTTTGAACTGGTTTTACTCTACACTCTCATCTCAAACAGATTTCTACCTCAGAAGAGTTAGTGCAGTTAAGTATTTAAGCACTTTATCCTGGCTGAGAGAACTACTGTTGAAGCGTTAAAGAGATCATGTACATTGCCTTACAATTCTGAACCAGTAACTTTAACAGCATATTTGCAGTTACTTTCTGGGTCATTTTACACATGATTTGTTGGTCTATGCCTCAGACAAATGTACTTGAAGACTATATAAAAATGTTTTGTCACAGAAAAATGGAAATGCTTTCCATATCACATTTTGTCTTAGAAAGGATATACCATTACAGAACTCCTCTTTCAGTCTGCTAAAAATAGTCTTTTCAAGAGACTGTGTATGCTTTAAAGTTTGTTCCAGTCTTTCCAAGTAATTTTATTTCTCTTAGTGTCTTTTGAATTACAACCTGCAGAGAAATAGAGTATTTTTCCTTAATTTGATGGTTAATTTCTCACTGTATTTTGTTGTTGAACACCCTGTACTTAAGAATGACAGTTCAACTGTACTAATGCATTTGTAAATAAGGGAACCATGAGGAATAAGACCCAGAAAACCAGATAACTGGAATATATGTGAAAATCCAGAGAAAATAAAGTACAAATACCATCCAAAGAAGAATTCAAAAGTGAAAAAAAAAGTGATTTTACAGCCTGGCATAATTTTTTTAATGAGACAGTGTATTTTAATACAGTGATTGAAATGCTGCTTGTCTTGTGGTTTTCATTCAGATGCCCTCACTGTCTCAAATGGATCCTCTATCCTGGCTCAGCTTCTCCAGAGGAAGAGCTAGATCATCCTGATCCGAGAGTTCAAAATACACTTTATTTCAGGAAGAAATTTAGTTTCCACTCTTTTATGAGCTAATGGCATCTGGCTGGCTTTTAGTAATTAAAGTCACCTTTTTCTGCTTTAAACTTTTGCAGATTGTGATGTATGTGTGTGTTGTGGACATGTGCACTTTGTAGACCTACCAGCAACAGCAAATGCAAAGAGGTTCTTTCTCTGTTTCTGTGACAGTCATCAGTTTCTCTATGAATGACAAGCATTTTTGGAATCATAATGTAACTTCTGTCCCTCCATTTCAGTCAGATGTAATGTAGGTATTTCTGACATGATTAATATGAGCAGGACCACATAACAACTTAATAACATCCACATACTTTGATCTAAGATATTCTTCTATAACCAGCATATACTGGGGCCTTACTTCACTGTATAGAAAGCCTGCTGTTTCCCAGTTCTGCCATCAGTGGTTAAATGTGAGCTAAATGCTCATATTTAGCTGATGCTGCTGCTAATTCTCAAGCAATGAAAGCCAGGCACATTTTTGTCTCCTAAAACAGGCCAATGGAAATTAGTTCAATTAACCAATGTGCTGATATCTCTCCTCTTGTGTCCCTGCCCATAGCAGAAGGGTTGGAACTAGATGATCTTTAAAGTCCCTTCCAACCCTGCTCATTCTGTGAATCTATGAAATAATTCTTTTTATAAAGTGTGGTTAATTTTTGCCATTGGGAGAGGCCAGGCATATCTTCACTGGCAACACTTCATAGCTGAAAATCATAAAGGATAAGAGATCATTCACCAGGACCTAAGCAGGGATTAGTCTAACTCAGTATCTATGAACTACCACATCTTTACAGTGACTCAGCAGTCTAAAAGGACTGGACATACTATGTATTTCAATTTGAGCTTCCCCAAGAAATCTGACTTGCCCATGGGGCAAAACCACATCTTTAGAAAGCCCTCTATTACCACTAAATTTCCTCCTAGATCTTTCTCATCTGACAGTAGTGTGGACAATTATTCAATAAGAGGGTAATTTCCGTCAAAGAAGGTGATTTTATCTTCTTATTTTATACTTGTGGGTAGTCAGGAAAATGTTCCTCTCACTTTCCTTTCATACAGTTCTCATCTGCTAAGAACATCTGTGTGAGATGATTAATGCTCCTAAGAAGAAAAAAAAGTGAAGGAACATACAATTTGAAGTTTGTTAAAACTGCAGCACTTTTTGTTGTTAGCTGCATTCTCTGGCACGGGTAGAAGAAATCAGCTTAAGCTGCAGCAAACCAAAAGAAACTTATTAATTCTTTAAATGGCAAAACATCTCATGGGCTACTAGGAATAGAAGAATTTTAATTTCAGCTTAGCAACTGAGTTTTAAGGTCAGTTTAGGTCAGGGGTTGGTAGCCTCTCATAGGCGGTATCCCATTTTGTGTTCTCTGTCCTCAACTCAGATATAAAAGACAATAATCATGTGAACCAGTTCTCTGGTTCTAACAACTCTTCGTGGTAAACTTACCACTGTGGGTTTATCAAGACCATTGCAAAATTCTCATCTCACTAAAAATTACATTTTTTGTGTTCTGTTGATTTCTTTCCACCCCGAGCCTGATGTAGCACTGTGCTACACAGGTAGAAACTGATGTCTCCTCTCAAAGCCAACCTCTGTGAGCTACTAGTTGATGCAAAGTTGTAGATAAGGAAAAGGCTGTATTTCACTCAATGGAAGCATGGGTGTGACTGTGGAGAGGAGTGTTTTTTTGATAAAACAATCATGATATAGCAGAAAATGCAAGTAAGTGTTCTGGCGCAAACCGATGGGGGAGGAGGGAAAAGCTAACACCATTGAAGCTGATGAAGCTCTAGAGAATGCAAATGCTACTCACCTGTGCAATCATGTCTGCAGTTTCAGAGTAACTGCGGCACTTTTTCACAGCTGAACGAGCTAAAAAATCATCAATCAGCCTTATACCAATGCCATATCCCCTAAGGAGAAAACAAAGAAAGTTAACATTCAAGATGGGCAACTTCTTTCCACCTACCATGTCCCTAATGTGTCTCTTGTGCTTCCTCAGCAAAACAGCTGCATGCTCCCAAATGCATGTCTTTGAGGACAACAGATTTTGCTGGCCTAGATTCTTCTTTCTGCCATATTTTGCAGAACAGTGGGATTGCTGTTCATGCAGTCATTTAAGGAATCATACTCCTTTAAGTGTGATACTCCTGGCAAGGACCATGCGAACATTGCTTATATACACATTGTCTTTATATATATTTATATTTACATGTGAGAATAAATATCAGATGTTAGGGTTAGAATACAGAAATAATATACAAATAATGCACCTGCTTAATACTGCTTTGTCACTAAAAATGGGATAGGATAACACTGCACAGGATTTTCTCCATTCCCATGTGATCCCCAGAGTTCATCTCACACTGTCTCTGTCAAGGAGAAGAAAACAATTGCCCCTTCAGGTCACAGCATTCACCTCCAGGCTGGTACAGAGTTCAGCAAGTCCTAGACAGCCTCATTGCAACATTCAAGTATCAGGAAAATCCATAGGAACATGGATTCACACCTAATCTTTTTCACTTTATCCTTTTATCTCTTCACCTCACTTTTTGCTCTTCCCTCTTTGTCTTTTTCCTAACATGTTCTCTCCCTTCATCTACTAGTTGCAGAAAGAATCCAAAAGTTGCTAGTTAATATACAGTTTCAGTACATCACCACCTTCATTTTCCATTTAAAACACTACAATTTCAGAGAAATGAAAAAGGATGGAAGCTAATGGAATTTTTTATAAAACAAATATTTATTCCTAGTTCTTTCTTAATAACAAAGGTCAGTAATTACAGGGTTTGCAAAACATCTATGATATTTCCCTGTTGTGGAAAGAGATTAATACAAATGTTACGAAATAATTCAAACTCAACTCAGAAATGTTTTTAGGGAATATTTTGCTTCCATTTATGTGGATGTTGGCAAAGAGTCTCTGTCTCTTTGTCAGATGACCTAAACAGCGAAGCAACCTGAACTCAATAGATTTTCCTACTGATTTTGTACCACGTCTTTGACAAGAAGCCAAAAAGTGATCTGATGTCTAATGCAATGACAAGACCCAACAGTGGTTTTGGCAGTGTGAAGTTTAAAATTGCAGTACGTCATGCACCAGGAAACATGAAATATTTATTTATTGCCTAAGTATCAATATCAGTAACATTGGTAAATATGTCATCAGCAGTTAGCAAGGTATGTATTGGTGATTCACAAGACTACTAAGATCCTCTTCAACTTTTATGCCTTAGATTTGCAAAGTCAAATTAAAACAAATTGACAAGCAGCTATTTGGCAGTGCTACAGTGAAAAACACCCCTCTCACTATGGATTACATATATATGTATATATATAGAGAAAGTGAACACAAAAATGCGTATTAACTAGAAAAGACCTGTGGGATACAAAAAGCTTGTCTAGTTTGAAACAATGAGTACAAAGAAACAGGAGGGTTAATATGGAAATTAATTGAATATATGGAAATAGGAGATGAAATTTACAAGTTTATATTGTTAATCAGCATAATAAAGGATCAACAAGTAACAAATGTAAGCTACCAAAACAATCCTGACACTTTTTTTCCTAAGAATTCAAAAGCTAATTGTTGATCTTAATTCACAAATTAGCATTATTTCTGTTGACACAATATTGAACCTTATCCCTTTGATCTCTGTAATCCTAGACAAAGTGCTGGAACTCATAAGATAACAGACATAAAGCTAAAAGGTGACATATAGGTGGACAAATAGCATCATCAATAAGGTTGACCACTTAAAGTAGTACTTACATTCTGTCTAAAAAGGTGTTGACATCCTCATCCTTTTCATAGTCCTTGCACAGCTGGGCTACCAAAGCCCCATATGTGAGTACAAAAAGTTCTCTGCTCTGCCAGAAAGCATGGAAATCAAAAATTAAGAAAACCAGAATCAAACTTTTTTACACTTGTTAACTGCTGCTGTATTAAAAGCAAGAAAAATAATATTTACAGTAATAAAGAAACTTTTGTCCATGGATGTGTAATCACTGAAATCCACAGTCCATGTGTGACAGCCTGAACTGATCATCACTTGAGTCCCTGTACAGGGATTTTGCTTGTCAGAAGTACCATTTCTTGAGATATAGCTGCTTTCATCAGGTGCATTCTTGCATCCTATAACCATGTATATGTATACTGGTTTGATAAATGCTACTAAATGCCATCCAAGATTAATGACAAGCATTTAGTTGCAGGAAAGATAAGAGAGGCAATGAGCTGTTAGTCTTTTTACAATAGGAACAACAGTATTTACACTGAAATTCCAGTTCTTCACAAAGGTACAGTTGATCTGATTCTGATTAACAGCTGCTTTCTCCAGAAAATAAAAAGTAAATTAAAAAAAAAAGGCTTAGAATAATGACGTAATATTATAATTCAGCACAAGTGTAAAGAATAATGACAAGCAGAGTAGAAAAGAATCAGTCCCATTGACATTTTCCTTTCTTTATCAGTCTTCACAAGTAAAGATTGCTGTCAATACTAGCTCTCCAAATACCTGGACAATCTTACTGTGACGTTACTTCTGTATCTTAGTACAGATGTGGTTGGTATGGCTCCCCAGCATGAGCAGGATGAAGAGGATGGTTGAGAATTACAGCCGCCTGCTCAAGGAGCATGGAATGCAACTGAAGTGGTCAAAGACAGATCTCTGCACAGATCCTGTCACAAGCACTAGTCTGGGTTCTTCAGCTGTGCACCAATCTGGAGGAAAGTTTTCTTCCCTCCCTGCCCCACCAGATCACCTCCGTGGCACTGCAGAATTGACTGTATTAAGCAGAAGTACATGCTGGCCCTTAGGCGAGAGACTAGGTTGACTCTCCCTAAACTTCTTGGACAGGAACCAACCAAAGGAAGTACCACAGGCCTGTGGCATGTGGGGACACTATAGGTGCCTTTTTTTTTTTATAGCCTGTGGAAAAAATAATAGTGAGCGCCAATGAAAACATTAGAACAAATCACACAAGGAAAGGAAGAAGAGCTTGTTGGAAAAATCTCTTCCTGCTTCCTTTGCATCGAAAGCTTGGAGTTTAATCAATGCTCTCATTTTAAGAAGTCACTGTTCAAAATCTTTAGTAGGGAACCATTTCCTAAACTCACCTTGGTGCTAACTCCTGTTTACATTAATATTGCAAACTTTGCCAAATTCTCATTAATAATTTTTTAATGCAGTAAATGGATGTTGTACAGGTTCTGTATTGTTCTAATGTCAGCAAAAAGTCTATGTTGTAATAAGAGAACAATCTTAGAGAAACTTGAACATGCTTTATCAACATAATGGTATTTATCAGCGACTCTTGCAATCTGTTGGAGTACTTTTTATCTCCAAAAACTTACATATTTCAACTTTAATCATGTATTTTTATTTCTTTTTCAGTGGAGACCTCTGTCCCCTTTTCAGAAATTGACACAACATTGTCTTAAAGCCTCCTGGAATTTCTCCACTTCCCCAGCTCCTATCAAAAATGCACCATTCACCATACAAAGATCCCTAAGGCTCTAAGTTGCAGAAGAACTATTTGTGTGGAATTGAGCACTCCAAACACAGAACAGTGGTATGCTTCTGTTTGCATTTCATTTAATGACTATCTAGCCACAGAGGCACAGAAGCTTAACTGGCATTTCTATCTTTGACAATAAATCTCTCTATGCACTTAGACCTCTGCTCATGAACAGTTCCCAATCTCAGAAACTTTGTGCCCACCTTTCCTAAGCCTGCTCAGAGTCTCAGCACTAGGCATGAAGTAAAACATTCAGTTTATCAGTTTTCTACAGTTGCCTATGTTCTCTCTTCTTTACTAGCAACTTCCTCTGTCTTCAGTTTATTATACGTATGTATACACAGATATGTGTGTCACAACTATGCCTCTGGGCAGGCTTTTTTTATGTCACTGCTTTAAAGGTGGCAGCTTGTTGGCAACTCAAAAGGGGGTCGTACTGTAGCGATAAATGCTGCCAGCACCTCTGCTGTCATACTGGCAGACTCATACCCATCTTTTCACTACTTTCAGGTTATTCAGAAACATGAGTATACAAAACACATCAGTACAGTAATAGCTTATTCTTGCTCCATGCACAATTTTAATCACACATTACAAAAATGCCTTACTATTTTGTGGTTCTCCTGCTTTCTTCCTGGTGGACGAGACATGCTGCTTGTGTAATGCCTGATGTACTCGATTGTCAGTTTATGTCTTTTCTTCCTCAAGCAGCATAGTTTTCTCACGATTACTGTATTTCCTCTTTTCCTTCTCTAAATTTTTCTCCTTTCTGCTCTTCTGCCTTTTGCATGAAATGTGTTTGCTGCAATCTGTAATGCTGCTGATGCTCCTCCTATTCTCTACGTGTACCGAGCCCTTTGGGAGGAATTTGACCAGCAACAGATCTGCCCCTCTACAAAACATACATAACCACTTCATCCATAAGAATGATTTATAATCAAATAGACAGCAAACAGCATTGGTAAACTGGGCAGCTGCAAGAGATTAACAGGTCTTAATGTTTTTAGGGACAGCAAATTCATTCTGCTGTTTGTGTCAGCATTTGGTGTTTGGATAGTTAACAAAGATTCCCTCTCTGAAGAATCACAGAACCTTAAGACTCATTTAGGTTGGAAAAGACCTTTACGGTCAAGTCCAAACACTGCCAAATCCAAGTCCACCACTAAACCATGTTCCTAAAGATACTGCCATACAACATAGTTAAAAATTGATCATTTCCAACTTAAAGGAGCTACAGTCATCTGACAGTAATGATTACTTTAGTCTGGTAAGTTAATGCCTGCCCAGGCAGGAGCAGTATGGGCTACAAGGCTCTACTACCACCATGTGTCTGCAAAGCTGGCAGGACAGATCTAGAGCACCCAAACCCCCAAAGGAATCAACTGTGTACCTTCTACAGCTGCCAGCTTGTACAAATGGCACATTCATCAATGATGTTTCTAGATTTTATATCATTCTTAACCTATTATAACCCCTGTTTGTAAACATCCCTGCTTCAAACATCTGGTAAGGTTTGATTTACTTTTTCTGCTTTCCCCTAAGGTAAATTTGGCCTATTCTGTTAGTTTAGATATGCAATAAATTTAGACTACGGTCATTAGTGAATTTAGGAATTAATCAGGTAGCTGTCTTTCCTTACAGGGTTTATCTCCACATACATTACTTCTGAGTCCTCTCAGGAAAGGCAGTTAAAAATACATGGCCTCATCTGAATGTGATGCTTTTACTAAATTTCAATTAATAGATTTGGTGCTGGGTAAAATTACAGGTATTTACTACTCCAGATACATAAAAAGCAGCAGATGTGATTCATTTGGGATAAGAAAGATTAATTTACTTAAAAAACAGGTAAAGTTATGAGAGAATTTAACAACAACAAATAAAATAAAAAAAAAAAAGACGGATAAAAGGATTTTCAGCTTTTTCTATGGACAACATAGTCATCCTAAAAGCTTTCGTTTTACACAGAAAGAGCTGGTGGTCACAACTTTGCAATCAGTAAGCCACTTCCATTTTCTTCTAGGTGCTCTTCTGGGCCTGTAATATCCAACTCAATTTTATATGTGAAAGTACTGTAGTTACTTCCCATATCTAAATTTAAATAAATTATAAAAGCCAGGCATTACAATTCTCTAGATACCTAGTTGCATTTCTAAATTGAGTCTGAGATGCGCTTGCTTCTCAGATTGTCTCCAACTGGCAACAAGCACCAAAGATGTCTTATTGTAAGAGACATCCCATATTTCATAAGAAAGTGTACTGCATTACATTAAAAAAAACCCCAACAACAACCAAACAGCTCTAAAAGATCATTATTAGCATAATTTAACTGCAGCAAAACCATCACAAAGCACTTAAGGCTGCCCATAAATGAGCACCATTTTATTTATCCCATTCTGAATATAAGGATGAATTACTTCAGCTTGCATTATTAATACTACAATCATGACAGAGCACTGTGGACCATACAGTTCTTTATGGTAAGAACACATCAGTATGTGTTTGGAAAATACATACGTGCACGTGTGAATTCACACATATAAGACGATGCGCTAGGCAGCATGTATTACATTATGAAAGGTTTGCACATGATTGAGAAAACAAAGCTGGAACGGTGTGTCCAAGTAAACTGGGGATCCGATCGCTCCAGTGAAGATAACAAGTCAATGGTGGACTGCATCCACATCCGCAGGCACAGAACAAAGCCACCTTCTTAATTTTAATCTCACCTGCAGCCCTGTGAAAAGAGTAGAGGTTGGCACAATATCTGGCACCAGTTTAAAACCTTGACATAGACATCTCTGAAATAATCCAAGGCAATCTGAATAGTGAGGAAGTTAGTACCACCCTGCACCTCCCTTTTGGTCATGTTTGTCAGGTGAGGATTTTAAACTTCAGCCCCAAGAAGGCTAGTCTGGCACACTGCATTAAGCATTGGACTGCACCAGTTGTCTCCATCCCCATTAAAACTGAAAAAAAACAGACCAACCAGCAAAACAACCAAACCCCAAACCTCAACATTACTCCTGAAGTTCAAAAAGCATGCAGAAGTGTGCAGCAGCATCCTGTCTCTTATAGTGGACTGGTTATTATGGGAATCTCCTCAGTAGTCTAGTATCTAAGGATTCTTCCAAACATTAATATCCCAGAGCAGAGTGTAATATAAAGGTCAATAATGCATTAGGTGGCAAACGCCTAAAAAAAATACCTAAAAAGTTACTTGAGCCAAAACAAGAATACACTTGCCACAAAAGACGGGTATCCAAATTAGTACAAAAACAGGATCAGGCTTTGTTTGCTCCCCATCTACAGCTCAATAGATCTTGTGTTAAATATTTCACTCACAGCACATTTAATTCTTTCAAATTGCAAGAACGTAGGTAATGGGGGTTTGAAGCTACATGAAAAAACAGTACTTGAACACAGGTTTCCCACATCACAAATGAATGCTTTCACTCAAAGCCCTGTGAGGCTGCTGCTTTAGCCATTTCGAAATAAATCAGTGCTGTTGCTGCCACTTTGCCTGTAGTGCCCTGCCTGGGAAACATTTCAGCTTGACCTGCTGAAACTTCCTTGGTTACGTTAGGCATCTCAGGAACTCTTTACAAGAGAGTGGTTTTGGATTTGGGTATCTACTTTCTGGTAAAACTTACTGCAGTCATCTAAAATCTCATAGAAATCTGCCTATAAAGCACAGCTGAATTCTGAAGCTAAGATGTAAGTTTAAAAAAAAAAAAAATCAGTAATAGGTTTTTATTCTTCCCTTCTCATAAAGCTTATTGATGATTTTCTCATCAGTGCTTGTCCTCTCCTTTAACATAATAAAGAGACCATGAAAATGACTTTGCAGCCTGAAGCTAACCTGTGATTGGGCAGAATTCGGGACATGAGCAGTGCTCCCCACAAGAAATCTGTCATGCAGGTATTTTCATAGCACACTTTCTAATAGGCAAGCTTGACTTCCATGCAAAATATAACTCAAAATGCAGCTTGAGGAGGCACAGAATGTCAGCCATTTGAGTACCAGAGTTCAACGTCGTCCTCCAAACTTTACAGGAAGCAACCTTCAGATGGAAAATAGAAGAACATTTCCATCTTTCTCTATAACTTCTCCTGGCCATTTGATAGCAAAATCCTAATCTCCTTCTGATCCAATAAATAGCAAAATTAAAAAAAGGGGGAACTAAGTGCAACTGGTAGAACTATGGCAGGAAGGCTGGAGAACCCAGAGCTGCTTCCCACCAGTCACACCACGTTGCTAGTAACAGCTGAGCTCCTGGAAGAAATAGATGAGTGAACATGTTTTGACTAGATCAGGTGCAGAAGGGAACTGAAACCAATCTCTCCTTTCTGCCATGGCTGCTTTATGTCAAGAAAAAGCAGATAAGAGATTAAAACCTGTTTGTTTGTGTATGGGAGTGTATAGGCAAGTGTAATATGTCTTCCATGTTTTAGAAGAAAATGACAAGCCATTCTCAGTTCTTCCAAAAAAAAAATCACTCTCATAAGTGAGGTTCCTGGCAGTGAGTTCAAGCTGGTACTGTCCTGCAAAATGACAAGCAAAACTATAGCTAAAGTTTGTCCATGTGCCTTATTTGTCTCAGACAACAGCTGTATTTGCCTCAGAGATGCCACCCTAAGTAGTGGTATTTTGGATTGCATTCACTCCCTACTCTCCCTGGGCATCAGATAAAGAGCTTAAATGTCTACATCAGTACTCTGGGTTCCTCTGCAAAAGCGAGTACGTCAAGGTTTGAAGCACTGCCCAAGCTCTTAATTGGATACAACCCTGTAATTTGTTCCATAATAGGATGACCCAGCAGGATTATTTACAGCACAGCATGAAAGCAAATGCTAAAGAAGTGAAAATGCAGCAATACAAAGTTGCTGTATTGATTGTATAAATTGTCTCATTCAACAGCCTTAGGCTGACTATGAATATTTCAGTGTTGTACATCTCCTCAGTGTCACATCTAATGTGTTTCTTGAGTAAACAAGTGATGCTTGGAAAAGCCTTCCTCTCTTATAAACCAAATAAGACATGGGTTCCCAAAGAAAGCTCAGCAGTAATCAATCAGAGATTTTAAAATTAACTGAGGCATAATGAAAGACTCTTACAAAACATCTTCAAAATAATTCTGTAATAGCCTGATGGGTTTATTACATTGAATTTAAAGGAGGTTTTGTTTTTTTAATATAATGCCACCAGTAAAGGGGGCTGGGGGGGAAGGTTACTGAAAATCATGTGATACTGAAAGAAAATGAGGCTTCCAAATAGAAGTGTTCAGACAGCACTGGGATTTTACTGTTTTACTCCTCTGCCGAACCAACCAAGAAATTAACAACAGGTTCCAGAAAAGCTGTGGCAAAGTGCTGCTCGATGTTTCAGCATGTTTCTCTATCACTTTTAATTTTGTGCAATGGTGTCACACCGTTTTAAAAGCTGATTACCAGCAAGGACCTCTTTCACAGACTCTGACTCAGGGGACAAGCAGGTGCCCACCCTTACAGCACACTGGAGGAACAAGGTCTTGCTAGTAAACAGTCAAGACTTGTGTAACATGCTATTCGTGTGTGTAATAGCTGTGAGAGTGTCTCTGCCATACAAGCACCATGGGTGCTAAAGCTACTTTTTGAGCTGAAGGTTATTATTAGCAACCCTTTCCACAAGAAGAGAGAAGAGGCTGTGCCGGCACACACTATTATATCACACAACCAAGTCCACACACGCTGGAGGCAGCCATCTGTAATGGGAATAGAGTTTTTCTCCTAGACTTTCTGGCTAATTTTTTTCTGCCTTGGTAAAAATGTTTATAGTACAGGCAGTTAGATTTCTCAGAACTTAAACACAACTTTTTGCATATTCAGATCAGCCTAGGATATGCAAGGTACAGAACTACTGGATAGCGTGACCACAAGCCAAAGCGCAACCTGGAGAAACTCATCAGGAGCGAAACATTTTTAACTAACCTCTGTTTAAGGCTTGATTTGTAAGAGATTAAGAGAGCACAGATCATACGTCCCAATATTCAGAAACCACCTCGGGAAATATTTAACTGAAAAATTTCTATCTACCTCTGTTCACAGAATGGGACTGACAATACTTACAGAAAATCTTAAACCTTGTAGTCACAAGCACACTATATAAACGCCAGCTATTATCATGGGCATGTCTGAATCTGGTTTTACACTGTGCAAATAGCATATTACACGCTGCCAAAAAAAACCAAACAAAAAAAAAACAACAAAGGAAACATTCAACCCTGTCAGGAAAAGACATGCTAGCTTCTTGCCACCTACAGGTGGAACAGTAAAATCCTCATGGTACACCAGCTAACTACAACTCAAGCTCCAGGGTTTGGAAAGCAAATTGCCCCAGAACTGACATAAACCAGCACTGGGATTCCAAACTTTGTGAAGCTTATGAGATCTTTTCTGGCTTTATTTTAAATGCTTTGTTTTTTATAACCAGTTCACTTAACAAGGCTTTGTTTGGTTGTTTTTTATGAAGAATACCTGAAAGATCTCTTTTGGTTTTTTCCCCCTAGTCCCATGCCAGGTGTCTGCTAATAACCACTGATTAACAAACAGCTTGCCAATTAACCCTGAGAACGTAGGCATCAGTTTGGTAGCACTGCATGTCATCAAAAAAGTAGGGAGAATTTATTTAGGTTCAGACAATTAGCAAGGGGCTGGCAATTGCCTAAAAGCTAAGTGTTCCACAACGGCTGAGATAAATTATTTAATCAGTTAAAACACCTGCTTTGATATCTGTAAGTATATTTAAAGCTAGCAAACAAGCTCTAGTTGTCATAGACTAGAACAGAAAATTAGTGGGAAGAAAAAGACTTCCAGGGATATTTTTTTTTTTTCCTGTTGTGGTGTTTGGGGTTTTTTAAGCTGCTTGAGTTTGCCACTAACTAAGCATAACAAAAATCTAGACTTGACTTAGAGTGAGATCCAAAATGACTTTCCTTCCAAAGTGGTTAACTTTTCTAAAAGGCAAAGAGGTTGTTATGGCTAATGCTATAATTGCAATACTAACAATTGGTGGGCAGCAGCTTTTTTCTTTTTTTACATTCAGCTGTCCCTGTCATGTTGGGCAGAACCTTGTCTATGGGCTGGCTTTCCTTGGAGTTCCTGCACTTATCCTTCTGATTGTTGGCTACGCGCTGAATAACCAGACTTGGAGGCTGGTTACAGGCAGAAGGTCTCCTCTTGAGGGACAGACTACACCGAACCGATTACTGCAATGCAAATTGGTCTGCTTTGTCTTATGCAGCATCACTGGGAGAGCACTGGTTGCTCCAGTAACGTGGCTGGCAGTCACCCTGGTAAATGGCTCATATTATGTATGTGCTGTGAGTGAGTATGTCCCTGTGCATTATTATGAAGCTAATCTTAACATTACTGCTAGTGAACGTGGAAGGATATTGGCTGCATTTCCATGCAGTCAGTTAGTTCCTCCAGAGCTGACCCGGGCAAGAGATGAAGTAATTCTGCTGCTCCGATACCAGTCACAAGTGAGTATCTCATGTTGCTTCTGTTGTCTGTGTCTCTCATGATGAGAACAAGAGTTAATGCAGCAGGCAAATTATTAGAATAAAATAGGATCAGTATCTTCTGCCTGGAGTGCCAAATCTTTGTGTGTTTTGAAGCCTGCTTTATTCCTGTAGGTGGAAATGAACTTTAGGTATCTAAATTACTATGTTTGCTTGTCCTGGTTGTTATTTGCTACTGGAGGATATAGTCTTCTTTGCAAAGTATCTTGAAAAGTATGATCAAGTAAGACAAATAGAAGTTCAAAAGCCAGGGAGGATATGAAGTTTCTTTATTCGACAATAAGAAACACATGAGTAAGAGGCCTGCAAGAGCTCCACATAAGCCAAATTAAACTCTTGGTTTTTAAATCAGACTCAAGTCTTAAAGCTTACATACTGGGTAAATTGGGGGAATATTAAGTTGTCACTTCAGACAAAACTGGTTTCAAATAGGCTGTAAGCTAATATAGGCTATGAATTACATGGCTTTTTTTCTCACAGTAATAGCTGTGGAGGCAAAATCATTAACAAAATGTACAACAAAACTTCCTTAAACTTGACAGAAAGTGACTTTTTACTACATGGTTACCTCAAGTAGGCACTGACTGGGTTTCACTGCAACAGACCCTTACCAGGCTTCTGTGCTGTTAACCTTATTCAGGAAAAACAAGTCAAGATCAATTTACAGATTTTCTGATGCTCAGAATTTACCACTGAGTATTTTCATCTGTAACAGATTCTTCTTTTTCTTTGTAAGGTGGCTGGCTGGCTTCTGATTGCCGTGGTAGTCATCACTGTCTTCCTGTCTTACTGCCTGGCCAGCTGCTTCTCCCCGCTCAGCTTTCTACATTTCAGATACTGGAGCAACTATGTCCATAATGAGCAGGAGCTCTTTGATGAAGCAACAGACCAGCACTCCAGGCTCTATGCCATGCAGCATGTAAAGAAGTTCTTTGGCTTTGTCCCAGGGAGTGAAAACATAAAGGAAATCCGTATCCCATCTCTCAGGGAGTGGCAAGCCATTTCTGGACTGGCCTTTCTAAAACGAGTGGATGCAGAGCACTATGACTACAGCCTCCTCCATGACTGGGCACTCAAGGAGTCTGTAAATGGGAAATACCTGAAGACTGATGAAGACCCTGTGATCAGAACACAGGTCTGAAGGCCACACCCCTACCAGCACCTTGCAGATAAGCAGGACATCAGCCGGATCTGGTCTGGAGCTTTCCACTGCCTTATTGCATTGATATGTACTGTACGTGAGCAAGTATATCTTGTTGATTTAGTCCTCTAGCACATGCATACAGATGCCTTTCCTAATGGTGCCTACCTCCTGTGGGATCTGATAGTCCATGTCTAGATTAGGGTAGGCTATTTCAAGCTGCAGCTCCCTGCCTTCTAATATTTGTGCTAAATGGATGTGTATTTCCTATCATTAAAAAAAATCTTAGAAATGAACAGCTAGGCCCTGACTGAATCCTAGGAGTCAGTCCATTCTGTACAGAGCAAAAGCAGATATTCAGCTTTGTCTTAGTGACCCCTAGCAGAAATGCCTTATTTTTTTTTTCTTCTGCATTTTTCTTGTATTGTGTGAATATACTGAGCTAACCACAAGCTAAGCTTGTGTTTACAGCAGCACAGAAGCAGGGGAAACTTCAGCAATAAAGACTGAGTCTAGATAGAGTGTTGAGAGAACTTCCAGTTCTGGTCATGAGATAAAATGCCTACCGAGAAGTGCAGGATGGAGGAGAGTGACATGTATCAGCTGTAGGAACACTTTACATGTGGAAAATAAAAGTTCAAATGTATTCTGGCTGAAAGCAACAGCAAGGTCAGTCTCCTATTCCTTCTAGATAGACTTGGAAGACCTCTTGGGTACTTGTGCTTGCTCACTATACTAATAGCAAATCTGGATAGGAAATGAATCTCACGTTGCGCTTTAAGGTTTGCTTTGCCTGGGAAAAAACTTGCAATTTAGTCCTACTACTGGGCCCATAAAAACTACTGTGATTAAAACCTAGTGAATTTAGTGAGAGTAGGCTTAATGATGTTTTCCTGATAATTCAGTATGGTATGATGTCATATTATTGCATCTCATCTCCTTTATAGCTCCCTGTGCAGCTGTTTCAAACTCTAAGTGGGGGAGGAGGGAGGTGGAATCCATACCACAGTTTTTCCTAATGTTTTGTGTGTTGCCTTGCCATGTGCATATGTATCTATGTGTGTTTGTTACAAAGTCATATGCTAGACCATAGGATGCTACCTGCTGTTAATAAATGACCCCAGAGTACTGAAGTGGAAAAACACATTTACTACATCTCAGTATGTACAAAGGAGCCAGAAGTAAGTTAAATCATAGATCTTGGTAAATGTGTTTGGTTATGAAGAATTAAACTTCTAAACAAAAGCAAGCACTCTAGCAACTGCAAGTGATGTATGTGCTGAATAATGATGCGTATTTTACATCACTAAAATTGTTACAAATTCCCACATATGTATTTCACATAAATCCTAAACTTTTGGGTTTGTGGTGGGTTGACCCTGTCTGCCCACTAAAACCACTATCACTCCCCTCCTCAGCTGGCCTGGGGAGAGAGAAAATAAGCCACAAAAGGTGTGTGAATTGAGATATAAGGACAGGGAGAGATTGCTCACTGATGACTATCATGGGCAAAACGGACTCATCTTGGGGAAATTAGTTTAATTTATTACCAATCAAACCGGAGTAGGATAACAATAAATAAATAAGTCTTTAAACTCTTTTTCCCCCACCCCTCCCCAAATTCTCTATCTCCTTTCCCCTCACCCAGAAGCACAGGGGGGTGGAGAATGGGAGTTGGGATTAGTTCATCACATTTTGTCTCTGTCACTCCTCCTTCCTCATGGGGAGAACTCCTCATGCTCTTCCCCTGTTCCAGTGTGGCATTCCTCCCACAAGAGACAGTCCTCCAATCCTTCTCACAGGCTGCAGTTCTTCATGAACTGCTCCCGCATGGGTCCCCCATGGGGTCACGATTCCTGCAGCAAACATGCTCCAACATGGGCTTCTCTCTCCAAGGAGCCACAGGTCCTGTCAGGAACCTGCTCCAGCATGGCTCTGGCTCTGTCGATCATGGGGAAGCTTCTAGCAACTTCTCACTGCCCTCTGTAGCCCTTGCTTTCCTGCCCCCAAATCATTCCACGCAAACCCAATAAAAGGTAGTAGAACTGAGCTGTTTATATGAACTTCACAGGAAGCAAAGTACCTTGGTTAGTAAACACAATCTCGAATTTAACTTCTGAAATCCTTTGTGTTTTTTCATTTAAGATGGAACAGAGTGTATCTGGAATACATGCAACTGATTTGTGTGTCTGAAAGTTTGGCAAAAACTCCCTGTTGATGTCCAGATCCAAACAACTATATTCTATGTGGGTTCAGGTTCTTTTCACTTCTTCCCTTATCTTCCGGGTGCAATATACCTGGATTTTTAAAAATCAAAATTATCACCATAAAATGGTGCAATATTTGCAGCTGAAAGTGAGCTGCCAAATTGTTTTAACTTCTTTCTAAATTAACTGACTTTCAAATTCATGTTTCCCACTTTTGTCCTAATTACTATTTGCCCCGTGGTCTGGGGTTGCTTTGTTTGTTTGTTATATCACTTACAATACTGACTGGAAGTACTGGCTGTATCTATCACTCTGAGGTCAACCTGCCAATATACAAATAGCCTATGACCCTGTTAATATATATTAATCCACAGTACTAAATACAGCTGAATATTATAGGTGATCTGGTGTATTTCCCTTCACTCCCCTGCTCCCTGAAACATGCCATGGATTAAAAGTGATGGCACAGCTTTCAAAGGAATTTGTGATTACAGTAAAATCAATGAGTTGGCACCGAACAATCTAACTGTGTCTGCTAAACCCTGAGTCATCTTACCCAAAATCAATTCAGAATTGCAGTTTGCTCACTTGAAGTGAAAATTATTCTCTTTATGTCCATGGTAAGAGTTTTCTGGAAACTCTGAGCTTACAAAATGCACCTGAGGGAAAAGTGCTGGCCATATGCCCAGGGAACTGATGTACCTCTGAACTACTCTGTGCACCTGTCAGCATCTGCTGTTGTTTAACCCTCAACAGTCTTAAATTCATCCTTGACGGTAATCCCCAAGTACAGGGGACCCCAGTATTGCTAGCCTTGATGACCTGGGCTCTGCTCATGTAACAACGCTGCTTATGCAGCAGGGACATCTGAAATCACTGCGACCGTTTCCTGGTTAAAAGCAGGTGCTTTTAACTCCAAGCTGAACCACCAACTGGTTTTTCCAGCTATGTGGACTTCAAATTTCAGGTTAAGACCACATTCAGCTGCCTCCATGGCACCCTTATGCTGTTCCTAACGCAACGGTTTAGAATCCCCTTCAGTTTCCTAACGCCTATAAACTTTCTGTGAAAGAATGACGAAGAGTGAAGGCCTGCCCTACAGCAACGCGCTTTTTACAGCAGCTCTGAAGCCTGCCTCTTCAGGCGGGAGCCCACGTACCTTCC
>NW_009921211.1:0-205 GCF_000696875.1 Nestor notabilis | reverse complement strand
CACCCCCCCCCCCCCCACCCTACTGACCCCCCCGCCATTCCCGGCAGGCGCTGGAGGCAGGATTTCTGGAGCATGCCAGCAGCAGGCGGGTGAACACGTCGAGCCCGTTCTGCCCAAGCAGCACGTACTGGAATCCGCTGACCAGCGAAAGGCACCGCACTCGATCGCTCTTCGCGTAGGCACCCTAAACGCCGCCAGACCAACC
>NW_009921210.1:0-3716 GCF_000696875.1 Nestor notabilis | reverse complement strand
CTATTCTATGATTCTATGATTCTATGATGGGAGCCCAGAAGAGGGGTCTGGAGTCAGCATACCTGCGTTGAGGCTGTGATACTAAGAGACTGATCTAAGAGACTGACAACCCTTGATTTGCTTGTCTAAGCTGCTGTCTTATAAAGTGGAGTTGTTCACCCTTGAAGTGCACTTTTGCTCAAGCTACGGGTATGGAAATGCCAGGGTTTGGGATCAGTGGTGTCACAGATTTTATTTTTAAAATGTCTTTATTTACACCTAAAAAGATGGTGTTGCTTTAGTTCTGAAGAAAACTTATATGTGTTTGAGTCAAGCAGGGATTTTTGTTCCTCTCATCACTGTCAGCATGCTGCTAGCAAGCTTTGTCGCATCCAATTCTTTGCCACCTCACTCAGGGGATCCCCATTCCAGCACTAAATGGCAGCAGCGAGCTTGTTCATGCAAAGACCTAATGTGTGCCTCCCCTCATTAATCTAGAGGCACAGTTTGGGAATTTCATGATCAATATGATAAACTCTCATCATCATGAGAGATGATCACAGAAGTCTCACAAACTTCAGTAAGTTAGGAGTATGTGTACGTATATCTTTATTACATATAAACATCTGTCATTAAGAAACTACCAAGTTACATGGTTTATGGAAGCACAAAAAAATTTAAAGGGGGGTATCACAGCTCTTGGGACCAGCATGTGGACTCAAATGCAAGTTGTCTAGTGAAGGGTCATGTTTTTGTTAAACTCACAGTTCAAAATTTCAGTGGAAAGGTGAGAGTGGGGGGATGGAAGAGCAAATGTGTGGTGTAGCCAAAGTCTTCCTAGAAAGAAGGATTCTGATATACTTTTGAGTGCTTTTTGTCTATGTTGCCCCATAATCCATTTATCTCTGTTTTCTCATGCCAGTTATTTAGCCATTACATTTATCTTGTTTCAGTGAGGGTATTTAGATTAGCATTAAAATTCCAAAGCATGTGGGTAATGTCTCAGGGTTGTAAGTATGGTGCAGTCTTTGCATTTGCACAAAGGACAAACCCTTTAAAGGGAAGGATGCCTAAAAATGGATATTGCTGTGAAGGCTATTAGACAGTTGTTCTTACAGGCCTCTACCTGAAGTATTGGCAGTGCTAGTGTCCTCTTTGTACTTGTCCTCGAGAGACACCATTAAAGAGAAAAGTAGAGTTCAGTCCTTGGTCTCTGGGGCAGTTTGCTGAGGATACAGTCACAGTGGGGAACACTCATTTATTTAGCCTGGGCTTCCTCTACACTGCATTCAAACCAGTAACTTTGTGATGAAAGATTTGTTCCCTCTGGTAACATAACTCCTTGCAGGAAGGGCTGAGTTCACTTCCTAACGAAATGATTGGCCCTGCTACATACTTCATGCTCTCATGTTCATGTGCCATCTTAGACTGTTATGTTAGTAGCTTACCTGCAAGTACATGCCAATTACATGCCTTTTTTAATACAGCAGGGGCACAAGCAGGAAGGCAGGCTTCCTGCTTTTGAGTGGAGCAGTAAGATGGGGCATTTCGGGAGAAAAATGTTTGCTATTTACAAAACTGCTTAGCAGATGGGCATCTGTAAAGTCACCTGCTGACAGCAGTAAGGTACAAAGCCCTCTCCTGTTACAGAGGAAATGCTGGCTTCTTGCAGATTGACTGAGTATATTTTGATGGGGTTTTTAGCTGTAAAATGGTGCAGACTTGGTTTTTAAGCATTTTTTGAAAAGTATCTTCTCTTATTTAGGTGAATGTTCAGAAAAGCTCAACAGCTTTTGAAAATTGGGTCATGTATGTAATTACGCTTTCACAGTTTCTCCATGGTTTGACTTGCAGTTGCCTGATGCTGTGGGTGGGACTAGTTTGGTGGCCATATTAATGGCCATAACAGCTTATACCACAACAGACCTGACTCTGTTCCAAGCAGAAAAAACTTTCATTTGTGCATTCCCTGTGATTCCACCAACTCATGTGTAGTGCTGCACAGGGACTATAAGCAATGTATCATCTTCCTAAGGATAGCAGGAGTGGTACTTTAACACTGCAGTTAAAAACATGTTCCAAGACTTCTTGCACTGAGAGGTGCTAATGTGGTAGAAGGGCACAGACAGCTTTGCTTTTTGACGCTGGTGGATCTGCCTGTTTTAGGTTGGTGGATTGACATTCCTGCATCCAGGGATGAACTAGCAAGTCCCCAACCTACTTCAATTAACAGTACTTGAGCTGGTCCTTAGAGCACTGTTTCAAGGGTAGAGACAGCCAGGCAACCCTTACAGACCCTGAACAGGTCAGGAGAGATCAAGGCCACAATGATTAATTGGCTTTCTACCTACACTGATCCTGTGTTCTGCCTCTTTTGCAGGGAGATGTATATATACACTTGCACACATTTTGCATTTAAGCAAATCTCTAAATTGAAAGTGAGCATTTCAGCTATTAGGTGAACTCCAGCCCTTGCTCCCAGTTATTTTCATAGACTGCTAGTCTGATGATGCAGGGAGACTTTTTTTTTTTTTTTTTTTTTTTTTGAGGGGTGGGAGTATTAGTGAGTAAAATCTCTCTTTTTTTTTTTTTTCTTCTTTATTGCTATTCAGCCTGGGTAATATGAGGTTTTGCGCCTAAGTGGGTTCAGTGATCTTAGCAAGATGCCACAAATTTTATCACCCTTCTCTCTGTCAGATGAGAGAAGATGAGAGAGAAATGGACACTTATTTTCTGCCCAAGCTGGATTTCAGTTTTGAGATTTCCCAGCTGTACATTTTGCTCCGAGATGACGGTCACGTTCCTCTCTCCTGGGATTGCAAGAAGCGGAGAGCTGCTCAGGATCATTGCTGCAAACTTCTGGTCCCCATCTGGAAGGCAGCTATCCTGCCTTTTGTATGTATTCATCTATCTGAAATGAAGGAGGCTATTCCAGCTGCCCTTGAGAGGTTAGTGAGGTTTCAGAGGGAGCAAAGTTTGGTGCTAAACTTCCTTTATGTCTTCCGGCAATTGAAGCCAAAATATGTTTGATCTTTTCCCAAACTAATTTACAGCTTGAGATCTAATTAACTTATTTTGGCAATTTCTTTGAATTATTTGGCAATATTTTTAATTCATGGGAGTAGTTAAGTAAAAACAAATAAACTAGATTCCTGTGGCTGTCAGGATATTAAAAAACAAAAAGAACTTTGAAGGTGAAAAGGGAGAAACTAGAACTGTAACTGCTGAAGATGAAAAAAAGAACATGAGATGTCGTGACAGCCTGGGAAGGATGAAATTCCCTCTATGTCCACTGTGTTTTCTCCTTACACAAAAGCGGCACAGTCAGGCCTTATGTGGGTTGGTACCTTTATGTGTTTTGTGCATATGCTATTGAGCATGGGCTAGCTTTCCCTCACTTCTGGGGAGCACCCAGGCTGATCCAGGGGCAGTGCTCTCAGCACTAATGAAACCAAAATGGTAACATGAATCCCATGCAATGCAGGGTGAATGAGACAGGGGTTTGCTAGGGATTTCCCCACTCATCTATTTGATTTTGTTTCCCAGATGAATCGTTCAGTGTTTTACCAGTCATCTCTTTCCCCTTCTTCGTATCTTCCCCTCATTTTTCGGTGATTCGTATTACATACAATCAGATGGCTGCATTGAAAATGCCTTAATTTATCGCTTGCTAAGCCGCGTACCTATTTGCGCCCATGAACGGCTTCCCCAGCCCGCCGTCCCCGGCAAATGTCACC
>NW_009921209.1:0-5775 GCF_000696875.1 Nestor notabilis | reverse complement strand
GCGCTCGGACACCCGCATCACCGCTATCGCTGTATCACACACAAAGATGCGCTAACAAAGGGCTCCGGACACGGAGCATAAACGAACACAATAAAGACCTGACTCCTATGGAAAACTTGCAAAACTTTAATAGTTGTTAATTCACCTCTAAATGCACACAAAGAGCACGAAGAGTTTAATGGCAAACTGGTGTTTCCAGCCAAGGAAGAGGCTTGAGAAATCACAGTACATTTACAGAAGGACAAAAATATTTGCAACTTCAACTTATTCAACAGGTAATATTTTGGTAACTATTGTGGCATAACTATGGCAGTTAAATCACCTCAAATTTAAACACTGCCAACTTGATGTGCCTACAGTAGGCACGGAAAACACTAATAGAACTGCTGAAAGTATCTCTGTTCTCCAGCAGTAACTATAGTTAGTATGCTAAGGCTGCGTGTGTCCCCTCACCCACGGCAGTGGTACAGTAAGATGGATGAGATGTTTACTAATAGCACTAAGTTGAGGTAACAGGCAAGAAAAACAGTAGCATCAGCATCCTGTTTGCTAACTGGCATCTGCTTATCAGACCATAATAAAACAGACAGTGGTTTATTATCTTAGTGTACATTTGGGCAATGGTATAAACTACAGAACTTCAATCTGGAAAAATCCTACATTGGAGATACTACCTCTAAACCCTTCAAGGTGGCAGCTGTAGTAGTCTTGTTAGTCATTTTAAGATACATATACGATTTCTACAGTTTGGGAAATAAATTAACTGTCACCTCCAAAGCTGCCTCAACATGTTTTCTACTATAAGCAGAGGAAATAAACATTGAACTGAAAACTACACTGAACATGGTAGAGAAGACTCAAGCAAAGGAAAGCATTACTAATTCAACTACAGACTTTCACCACTTTTGGGTGGTGTGGAGGAAAGAGGTGATTTAAATAACAAGGTTTCAGAACACAGTACAAGCAGTAGCTCTTAAATTGATCCCTGGTTTAGTATTTGTGTTACACAGGTCTACACAGGTTGTTTGGGTTTTTTATTTAGGAAATGACAGGTCTATGCTCCTGGATGTCTGCTTTGCCAGACTGTAATTCAACAAGTTCTGTCTCTTCTGTGCAGGTTACCAGAAGGATCTTTTTTCTTCTGCTCTTTCCCAGGTGCGCCTCAGGAGGTACACTGCAGCGTGAAGTCCCCCGACGTTCACCCACACAGTCTGAGCTCTGCGCCAGATGTGGCCCAGGCGTGACAAGGCCTGCGATGCAAACACACAGCCAAAGAGTGGTGGTGGCTTCCAGACAAAGACAACCAGGGCAAATTTGCTTTAGAAATTATTGTTGATTATTCTAAATCACATCTGATGGCAACGTCAAATGACTTCTCAGGTCCAAAACTGGTTTAAGTGTTACTAATTATTGCTCCAAAAATAGCTCACCTTCTGTCATGAAGACAGCTTACAATGTTTCCTCAATATATTTCCAAGTGTAAGCAGGTTTGATTTTATCTCACAGAACATACCTTGGCAAAGCATTTCTTGTCCTGTGTGAGCAGCACAGCCCTGCCTGTCCCTGGTGTGCAGATCCGGCCCATCTCCATCAGGCAGGCTGGATACAGATCCCAGTTCTTCTTCTTGGACCCGATTCTGCAAAATAAATTAAGATCCCCCTTGTGATCACTGAAGAACAGTTAAGTATTGTTGGTCTTCCACAGATGGATTAGCTCATTCAGGACCTCATTTACTATTAATTTCAACCTCCATTTTTTCATATAAAGTATGTAATACTTCCTAATTAGTTAAGTAACTAAATAGGGAGAACCCTAACCCTGGACAGGCAAGCATATGCAGCACCAGCGCAGCACAGCACCTTTATCAGCGGTACCTCACCTCTTTCCAAACGGCATGTCTGACACAATGATGTCCACGGATCCAGTCCGCAAAGGGAGATTGCAAATATCCCACTGAATGATGTCTAAAGGTATGCCCGGGGAAGCACTGCTGCAAGTGCAAAGACAGTTATCTCATAAGTGGTTTATGAAGAGTATTTTTAGTTTGAGGAGGTCTATAACGTTGGCAAAAAGAATAAACGGGAAAATACAAACAAGATAGTCAAATGCATGAATGCAAAATGGATTTCTCTGCACACAATACTACAGGAAATGAAGATCACTTCTCTCTTTGAACTTCTCACCTTTCCTTGTTCTCATTTTTCTTCAGTAAAGAACAGATGTTGTTTGCCGCTCTCTTTACAGCTTGGGGGTTGTTATCACCAGCGATGTGGTAGCAGCTAGGCCATTCTGTAGCTCCCTGGGGGGAAATACTGACAATAAGCAACACTAACATTAACACTAATGAACTTAAAACAAACAGAAGAACCACTCAAACATGACACAATACAACAAAGCAACTGGAGGTGGATGTCAGTGATTTTAAAATCCTGTAACAGGTATCTGTTACAAGTACTATGAACCTTGAAATTTTAAAAGTACTTTCAGATTTAGTTTCTTCCTGCTACAGGTGGTTGTTATCACCAGCGATGTGGTAGCAGCTAGGCCATTCTGTAGCTCCCTGGGGGGAAATACTGACAATAAGCAACACTAACATTAACACTAATGAACTTAAAACAAACAGAAGAACCACTCAAACATGACACAATACAACAAAGCAACTGGAGGTGGATGTCAGTGATTTTAAAAAAACAGGTATCTGTTACAAGTACTATGAACCTTGAAATTTTAAAAGTACTTTCAGATTTAGTTTCTTCCTGCTACAGGTTTGGGTAGGAAAACAACGTCACTTACAAAAAGTGTATCTGTTTAAAAGCTGTCCAGACACTTCTGTTGATCACTATTCAGTTAGTAACAAGGAAACTTACACGTATCATTCAGCTGCAGATACCGTCATGTTTTATTAAGTTATAAAATAAAGGAGGAATCACCTCTATTGGTATTGCACCTGTACCACACATGGGATCAACTATGATATCCGTCGGCTGTGGATCACAGAGCCTGAGGAACAGAAGAAAAGATGGTGAGAAGTCTTAAAAACATGAAGTTCTGTAAGGAAGGAAAATGGAACTATTTAAATCACTGTGATTCCAACAAAAACACCTTCTATGTGATTCTTTTCCCCCATTCATTAATTAGCACTTTATTAACAGCAGTACAGGGAAATACTTTCAAGCATGTGATAAAACACTGGCAACACAGAAAACATTTACTTTGCTTAGCTGGAAAACGTTGTCAATTACAAAGCACGCAGCTTCAGCAACTATGCTTATTTTCTTTCTTTAAGAATTAACAGAAAGGGCTTTTGAGGAAGGAGTGGGGGGACAAAGGATCTAACTTCCAAAACAAAATGACTTGTTAACTGAGAATAATACAGTGCTATGCAATCGCACTGACCTAAGCATGCCGTAAGCGAGAGTTGAACGCAGAGTTGTGGGTCCAAAATGTGTAATATTCCGTCTGTGAAGACTCTCTTCCGTTAATGCAATACCCACAACTACTTCATTATTGTGAATATTCAGAAGAACCTTAAAGAAAAAAGCTTGAGCTAAATTTCAGCAATAACAGAAGTTATCCATAGTATGACTGGTAAATATTTATGAGACTCCCAGATGGCAATTTAAAAACCATGAACTACATATAAAAGAGCACTCCTGGAAACAAAGCAATGCACTATTTATGGCAACAATGGACAACATTCTGGAGAGCATTCACACATTTTCTCATTCATACAGAACCTTTTACACAAGGCTTCAGAAAGTGCTGTAACAATTACACTGACTTCTAAAAAGTTGTATTTTGCAAATACAGGGAAGAAGTTGGGTCCTGCAAGTCACAGTGAAGCATCTGCAAAGCAGCAATAAAATCGTATACCTATTCCCCTTCACTGTATTAATCTGGAAGGTGAAAAACTTTTTCTAGGGCAGTGGGTCAGCCCTTCACAGATCTGCAAGAAAAACTTGGGGTTTCTGCCCCTCAAAAACAGTGGACCAGTCCTCACCTAACCTCTGCCTTCCCTCTGAGTAGCAGATTCTGGACAGTTAGCGTTAACCCTTTCTGTCACCTCACCCATAAACTACAGCTTCCAGATGGTGTATCTTCTGTTAACTTACACCTATATAAACCACCAGATTAAGGGAAGATTTATTGAGTGTGAAAGTAAAGCAGAAAGCACCTATGTTGTATTTAAATATGAGTATGACCAAGTGCTAGAGGAGGAATCAATACTCGGTACCCCAGCTTTTGCTGTGGTTGAGGGAGAGAAGAAAGGTTTTTGGGCACTGACTCGGGTCAGCTAACTCAAGAAGACAACAGCATGTGCAGAGCAAAAGAGGGACCCAAAGAAGGGGAGCTGTGCCCACAGTGGGCCAACAGAAGGGATTACTATGATGGATGGCAAAGGCGAGTGGTGGGATGCAGGGACACGCATGACGTGCCCGTGAAATGAGTGCCTCTGAGGAGGCCATGACTTCAGCATTTCAGTTTTCAGTTCCAGAGCCATCTTTTGAAAGCATTTTGGAGCAATCTGTGCATCAGAACTAAGAGTTTTTACACCAGAAATGCAGGTATTTTCCAAGGCACAACACTGTACCTCCACATCAAAGTTAGTCATGTCAGCTTTCCACTGGAAGTGCTCCTGCACGGCTCCACCAAAATCTCTGGCAGCCTCATTTGAGGTGAAACTGTGCTTGTCTCCTGCTCTATTGCATGTCACACGGAACTTCAACACCTTCGCCTCCCCGTCGCTTGTCTTGCCCTCAGGAGCCTTGGTCTCAGTCCCAGCACCCTCCTGCAATTCATCTTTAGCACCTGATTGTTCGTTGTTATCCTCCTCCTCCTCCTCGTTTTGGGATGCCACTTCTGGCATCTTTTCTGTATCCTGACCATCAGCGGGCTCTACACCTGCAGTGTCTTGGGCAGAGTCCTCCTCTTTCCTGGCATCTTTGTGATCTGCTCCTTTCTCTTCTCCATCATTATTCAGCTTCTCTTTGCCCGCAGTACTCTGCAGATTGTGTTTTTTGCGTTTTGTCTTTTTCTTTTTTAAGCTATTGTTCAGCTCCCAAACTTTCAATGGATCGGTCCAGGGCAGCTTTTTAACCAAATCTTCCAAATCCTTTAGAGCATCTTCCTTTAACAGACAAAAAAAGATGTGCTTTAAAGTCATTCCATCCCTTTCGAAGCCATCACTTTTAAAAAGGTCTCTCAAACTAGTTTCCTACCCATGCACCCATTACACATTTAAGCAAAGCTTACAGCTTTTTGTGCTATTTATGCCATAGCGACACTGAGTTAGACTTAATGTCACAGAACCCATAGTATTTCATAATTGTGTCTTCTCAAATAAACACCTAACACTAAAATGACTGAAGTGATACTTCACTGTCCTGTGTCTATATGTGACCTACAAGCATGGCATTGGCTCTTATCCCAGATTTTGCCCATGCAACGTATTTAATTGAAGAAGAGATGTTAGACAACACAACCATGCTTCCGCTTGCCAGACCAGCAAAGAAGAACCAGGATAACACCACAAATAACCCCCTTCAACTTGCTCATAAAACAGAATACTTTCTGCAACTAGTCCTACGTTAAAAAACCCACTACAAATCCCAGGACCGGTTGAGGGATGAGGAGTAACTCACCTTGGTTTCTTTAAATTGATAGTCTTTGAACTCCTGAACAACAACAAACAAGTTATCCACTGACCTTAGGCGATGGACCTGGAAGAAACGAGAAACCGGGGCGCCCGTTACCGGCCAGGCCTGCGGAGGGGG
>NW_009921208.1:0-2937 GCF_000696875.1 Nestor notabilis | reverse complement strand
ACTGCTGTAGCTGAACCCAGGACAAACACATCAACAAAATCATGCTATTTTTGTGTCCTTTCATCACAATAAATCACATGTTTAGTTGAACTTCCTTGCACTTACCATAATCTGAGTGTGTATGTGTAATAACCTCTTAGGCTTTTTATGAACCTAAACTCTCACCATCCAAGAGACTGTCATTGGAGTATCTATTCTGCAGGACGTTTCAAAGGTTTCTTTCTTCTTGCACAACACATTGTACATTCAACTGCTAGTTTCATCTAGTCACAAAGGAGATGTGTTACTTGAAAAAAACTAAACCTTTAGGCTGTTCAGTAAATTTTATTCATGGTACAGGAGAAGGAGGAAGACTGAGACACTCCTTTATGTAAATCTTCAAAAATATAATGCCATTTGTACTTGGATTTATGAGAGTAATAACCTACCTGTGTTGCTTGGGTTTATTAAAATTAATGACTTCAATAAACCCAACAGCAACAGTTATGTACAAACAGCATCAACATTAATTCAGAAAACTGGCTCCAATGTTAAAAAATAAAGCCAGTGTTATCACTGTCTGTAGTGATGCAAACAACATCCTATTCAACCTACGAGAAAAAGTAATGCTATCAATCTAAACACAGTTCATAATGTATCAGTCCTAGCCTTCAGAAGTATACATTTTCATTTTACTATAGTACGAGACCTTGGAGCTGCCCAGTCCCATATGCTGCCACGTGTTTTGTGTCAAAGCACACCTTCCAGATAACAACTATCTGGATTCATGAAGACAGTAGCTTGATTTTCTACTTGCTTTTTATCTTAAGAATTAAGTTTGTCAAGAAAAAGTAGTGCTTGTCTAGCACATGAACAGCTCATATATCTATGGAGTTATGTGATTTCCTATGTATTTATTTCACATAAACACAAGAAGCAATGAAAATGAGTCTTTGTAACTGCATACACAAAGGTACTACGTATTTTGGCATATCCAGCCTGCTCCTCTTTCTCAAATAATACTGCAGGATAAACTAATTCTGGCAGTACCTCACAGCCACCCAAGAAGTCTAAACCTCAGAGTTATCTCTATTTTGCATTTAGCACGCATTTTACTAATTCGGGTTTTGTTTGTTTTTAATAGACTCTGATTATAACAAAAGGTAGAGATACTCATCACCACCAGGAACAACCAAAAGTAAAAAGGGTAAGTTTCAAGCTCCCTGAGTTGATACAATTACGAACAATATCTATGACTGTCAGTAAATAGGACAGATTATACACTCAATGCCAGCGAGTGAAGCAAGATCTATTGAGTTTAATAGAACTGGCACAAGATTCACTATGCTGATACTATTAAAGCAAATGAAAAAGGTTCTGCTGGTCCCACTGGAAACTAGGCAAGGCTGTAACTGATAAAAGTTTCTACTAAACAGAATTAACAACTAGTAAAACACATTGGGAATATAACTGTCATCAGCATCTTATGGCAGGTAAAACGTGTTTGTCCAGTGGCTGGTCAGTCTCAACAGAGTAAACAATAATCTAGTCTCTTCTGAAATTTGACAGCACTCTCATGCTCTAAATCTACTCTTTTTCTTCCTTATTCAGATTTGAGACGTGCTTGCAGTGAGCAAACAAGCTAGCAGTAAAAATACACAATTTACATCTATTCTGTGTATAATTTAGAGTTTACCAGGCCATGATCCCAGGACCACAGAGGCAGCCATGTAAAAAAAAAAAAGAAGTTACTCAAAGATAAAAAAAAAATTGAAACTTAAAAGTCAGTTGACAGCAGTAAAACAAGGTTCACTAGGTTTCAAAAAATGAAAATTTTTACAGTGTTATGAAGCACGATCTCAATCCTGATTTATAAATACATTCTAACATCTCTGTAACAGACCCACATTCCTTACACCTACAAATGCAAATCCATTATGGTTTCTTCACTTATTGGTTCTAAAACTTAAGAACCCCTAAAAGGCACCAAGACAGCAAAACATAATGCTCCTTACCTTCTCAAATACTGATTCTTTAGGTAGAAAGAATGCATTTTAGTTTAAATGACAAGCGAGATGTTTTCCATTTTCTGCTATGCACTCTCCCTGGTTCTCTTCTTCTAAAGAAGATGCAACATGTACGAGACACCATTAATTACTTAGAGTAGCATTAAAAGCAGTCATGAATCTAGAATTTAGATGCTGGAAAGTCCATAAGTTTAGAGCACCAGTAATGCAAGCATCTTTGTATTGTACTGTCTGCAGGAGGAAAACCAGTAAAACTTACAGCTCATTCTCAGAAATTAAGGGATCAGCTCAAAAGGATAATCTGATAGAAAAAGCTATGAAAAATTATTTAATAATTCAAGAGACCACTGAAAGAACAAGAGTCTCCTGAGTGACTTTCATGACCAGAGAGTAAATCTCAGTGTTTTCTTTTGTGCTCTTACAATCTTAACATAGTAATTTTTGTTTATGCTTAGCAATACTCCTGCCTTTATGAGCCAAATCACAGATTTCTTGCCAAATCAAAGTCTGCAACTCTCCCCTGCAGTAGGCAATGTCTTTCACCCCAGAAGACCGACACTCTTGGTTAGTTTTCAAGCAAGCAACTCCTGGAACTGATTTATTACAAGGACGGGGCAGCATGCCCTGAGACAGGCCTGCAATATACAGCCTGAACTGGATCATTTAAGCTACCTTAGAAACACAGCTTGAATAGAGATGGTCTTGACAACTTCCTGGATAACCAGTATTTCTCATAACTACAGAAGCTGCATAGAACAACAGTGATTACAAAGCACTGTAGCTGCTTAAGCCAGATGCTTGAAGTTGGATGATGTGAACATTCCTTCTATATTTCAATTTTCAGTCACAATAGAGCAAAGATTCGTGAAATGAAAGATGCTATAGCAGCCTTCCAGTATCGAAGAAGGACTTGGGGGTGGTGACTGATGAG
>NW_009921207.1:0-12470 GCF_000696875.1 Nestor notabilis | reverse complement strand
TCCCTGCGTTTGCCTTCCAAGACTTGCATGGTTTCGTCTGAGCATTTGCTAGTGAAGACTGAGGCAAAGAAGTCATGAAGAACCTCATCCTTCTCCAAATACAGGGTAGCCAGTCATCCCAATAGCTCCTGGAGAGGGCCCACATTGTCCCTAGTCTGTCTTTTATTTGCTACGTACCTATAGACGTACTACGTCTTTACTTTTATTTGCTACGTACCTATAGAAACCTTTCCTGTTATTTTTGACGTCTCGTGCCAGATTTAATTCTAACTGGGCCTTAGCTTTCCTGACCTGGTCCCTGGCTTCCCGGACAACATTCCTGTAATCTTCCACGTTGCCTGTCCTTGCTTCTACCATCTGTAAGCTTCTTTTTTCCTTCTAAATTTCCTCAGCAGCTCTTTATCCATCCATGGAGGTCTCCTGGCCCTCCTGCCGCACTTCCTTTTAGTCGGGATGCAATGCTCCTGAGCCTGTAGCAGGTGATCCTTGAATATGAGCCAGCAGTCTTGGGCCCCCCTGCCCTCTAGGACATTTCAAAGAAAGGCCAGAAACAAGCTAGAGGAAAAGGCCCAGAAAAGACCACAGTGAAATAGATATATAACACAATCATTTTTAAAAGGAGAAAAATTAATAACATCATATAGGAAATGAAGTGTGTGCAGAACTCTGTAAGTAAAATAAGAAATACCTTCATGTTTGATTAATGCTAGTAATACTCTGTTATCAAGGGAATAGAAGACCAGGCTAATAGAAGAATTTCATTTTCAAGGAAATGGCGAGAGACATATGCATGCATCACAAACCTTACAAGCTAATAAAAATGTATGTGTTTGCTAGATAATATTTAATTTTGCTGACCAGGACACTTTTGGAAATTATGAAGAAATGTTGAGATTGTATTGTATAATACTGTTGGTAATCTCAGCAATGACAGGTCATTCTGGGTATAAACCAGAATGTAAAGTTGTAAAACATGCCAATGACTATTATCTAGCTAAACTAGCCAAAAATGAACAGCCAGAGTACAGGCACTTTAAACTCTTCAAAGTCAGATTCAGTCTCAGTCATAATAATTTTCATTATTTACAGTGGAATCAAACTCTTGCAGCTAATAGCTCATTAAAATTTTCTTCATTAGAAAAACAAAGATGAGGGCTTTCTAAGGTTATGATGGAAGATCAGCTTTGTATGACATGACTCTCATGCTAAAAAAAAGGAATAATCAAAAGATTTTTTTTTCTCTGAAGAATGAGAGGGTCTCTGAAAGAATTCTTGAATTTCCTGATGTTATGAGCCTCATAATATTTTAAAATATATTTCTTTCTGAAAAACAGACTCTGAAGTGAAGGTCTATGCAAAAAGAAAATAGATTCTTATGCCAAATATGCTGAGGTGCTAACGCAGTCTTATACATTGCTGTGGATACACTAATTCTCAGAAGCAGCAGCTGAATTCTGCAAATAGCAGTGCATACATAAGCATTAGAACAGATGTCTCCTGTTCATGCATTGAGGCAAAATGTTTGATCTTCTGACATTGTTCACTGCCACAGAAAGCAGCAAATATACATTTAGGTACTCATCCAGGTTAAACAAAGTGTGATGTTGCCAACAGGACACTGCTTCCTCAGTGCAGTGGAAGATGACAGAAACACAGTAACTGCTGAACTACCATTTATTTAATGTGTTTCCATAAGAGGGAATGTTCCACAAATGTACTAAAACCATGAGAATGGCTAGCATAAGGAGTAAAGTAGTAAAGATTAAGATGTCAGATGGGATATTTGGATACATAAGCTGAAGACTCTCAGGTGAAACCGTTTCCTCTGCATTTGCACAGTGTGTGATGCTGTTGAAGTTTAATGTCCAGTGGCAAGAGAAGAATGATAGGAAAGTTCAGGATAAGAGTGAAGAGTACATATTTAACAGGACAATTAGACATACGAGTAATTTATCCGGACTTCTAATGGATTCACTGATGGTTTTAAGGTCTATGTGGTTTATTTGTTCAACATATAAACTAGTTCAAATTAAAATTAGTTCAGAAATGTCTGTTTAGTCTGTGTTAAAGAAAGGAGTGAAAAATAGATTACAATGATGTCTAACCATTCATTAATTTGAATTGTTCCTAAAAGTGGGACAAATCTAAACGTGAAAAGAAAAATCTCTGAGGTAATTTCTGTCTATTGCAATATTTCTTGGTAACAAAGGCTGGGTGATTTTCTTCTTTTCAAATGTAGGTTTCTCTTCTTCAAATGTAGACTTCTATTACACATTGAACTTCCTCCCTTGATACATGGGAAGTATGTATGTAATATCTAGGACAAATATTGCCTTGTTTCTCATATAAACTTTGCTCTTCCTTTTTGGATTCTACACACATTTATCTACATCTATTAAGGTTTTATATGAGTGGGTTGATAGATAAAACTGAAATAAGAAGGTTATTGATCAAAACTTCACTTGACTATGATTGGTTTGCCCACAAACACAAAAGATCAATGTTTCTCTCCAGAAATTCAAATATTCTTTGTTTGTTTGATAGATTGATGTTATTTAATTTTTACTGAAATCTTAGTGATTTCATGAAATTTTAATTCCTGAATAAATAATAGAATCCAAGTTATAGAGTTCGAGTTAGGCAGATATAGCTGGCACTTTATATTAGGCATTATTTATTTTATAGACAGACAGTTTCCTGAAATCATGGCTTGCTTTATGAATTTATTTTAAGCAGCTGTCACATTAGATACAATAACATGACATCATCACCACTGAGGTTATTTTCTGCTGTGCTTTGTCCTTTATGAATCTACTTTGAACTGTGCTTACATGAAAAGAGAATATGGAATTTAATCAGGCTGCTAGTGTTTTTCTAGTTTTTTTCTTAGGATTCACAGGTGATTAGGCCTGTAAAATCACCATAAGATCAGGTCTTTACAGAAAAAATAGAGTATAACAAAATTGAAGGTCCACCCAAAGGGACCTTCTTAAACATCTGATAAAATTCATGGGAGATATTCACAGGTTCTGGAGATTTACCTTTGTTTCAGACTTGCTATCGGTGTTTATATTTCTATCTGTTATTATTTCTTTGTCTAAAAACCAGCCTGTGAATAGTCTGTAATTTCTAGAGGTTTGGGTTGGATTTTGGTTTTGGGGTTTTTTTTAATAATTTCAGAGCATGGAATATCTGAATTATTGAAATGTCTTGAGGTAAGTAATAAAAGAGTTAGGTTTCTTATTTGCATGCCAAGTTTACTGCATTTAATTAGTGGCGTGATAAGGCCTATTTGACTTTCTCTAGTTTAAAATTATTTTTTCTATTACTGTTATCTTTTTAATAAAATATCTACTTTACATGCATCTTACATTTTGAGGTTTCAGCTCTTATCAACATGTTGTCTCTCCCTAAAGTAGCTAATTCATGAGATGTTCTTTGATAAATCTTTTTGTTTGCACTTTTATGTATCTCCCTTTACCTTTTCATCTCCTCTTCTGGTTTGATATTTATCCGAGTTCTTCTCTATTCTTTGTTGTCAAATAGGAGACTGTGTTTATTGACTTTATATAGTGATTTCTCTGTATATTGACTTTGAGCAAGAGCCAGATTGCTTGCTTGACATATTTAAGTTAATTCCCTGAAACCTTGATATCAAGCATTTGGTGTCTGAGGGGAAATCTCAGACAACTTAAGTCAAGTGCCTCAATTTGTTCCTTTTTTCTGTTTGTTTGTTCTTTTGTAGTTGGGTTTTTTTGGTTATGGTTTTCGGGTATTTTCTTTTTTAGCAGATATTTAGCTGTAACGAATGGATACAATTGAATTAGTCTCAAGAAATAACTACTTTCTTTAAATTGTACCAAAATTCTGAAAATTTACTCCAGAAAACATCTTTAGTTTACTTTGGGGTTTTTTTTTTGTTTTCACAGGGAGAATACAGTGAAGTCACAGTTATTAGTTACCTAATAAGTAGGTAATCCACAATACTTCTTCACATGTAAATGGCAAATGCAGGGCTGGGTAGAGATACTAAGGTAGTCCCTGTGACATCAATTTAGTAACTGTATCGACCACCAGCTTAACTGTGTTTTACTAATGGAGTTATTCTAGAAGACCAAACTAGTCTTTAAATTGGCTTTTGCTAAGATAAATAAAATTTCTCACTGACTCTGAATGCAACATTAGAGTGAAATGGGCCCTGGCTCAGGAAAGCAGCCTTACTGTACTGCTTGTCAAAATTAAAGCTTTGAAATAAATGTGATTAAAGTCCAAGTTTAAATTCTTTCTTGGAAGAAATTAATTTAAAAAGAACAAGATACACAAATGAAAAGGAAAAAAAAGAATCTAATTTTTCATTTTACTAAGCAAGCTAAGTAAACATACTCTACATGAATTAAGACAATTTGCTAAATTAGAACTTGTTATGCCACACAAGACTTTGTCAGATTTGAAAAAGAATTATTCAGACTGTGTGGAAATATAAAATTAGCTTATGCCCCATTAATTTAGTCAATGATTTTTTTCTGTCTCCCATGAGTGTTGTGAGACAATAATTATCTCATTCTCAAGTAGCTGGTCATACAGTAATTTAAACTATTCGATTTAACTATCTTTGTTTCTTTGTTAATAATTTTAAATTATAGCCATTAATTAATTTGAATGTATCAGATGTGAACTGAAAGCAGTAGTTTGGAGCACTATTTTCTGTGTAATGTACAGTATGTTGTGATTAAAGCTAGATGAGTTCTTTAAAAAAAAAATAATTCCCTCAATTTGTCATATATGAGCACATGGTGAGCTTAATTAATGTCAGTAGGGTAAAATCAAGCATTTTAAAGTGCTAATTTAGGGTAACAGAATAGGAGCTGCTTTAATTCTGAAATGCTCATTCATTTCTAATTGTGGTTTGTTTCTGAAACGTTTCATTGTTTTCAGCACAGAACAATCGAACTTGTAGGAGGAAGTGGTGAATAACGCTCTAAGATGCACTTTCTATTTGTCTGAAAGCATAAGAGCCTTAAAGATTTGAGATAGAAATATTATAAATTGTGTCTAGTAGATAATAATCAGCTCTCTGTTATCTGTAGTAATAGAGCACAATTTGTTCAATTAGTGCAAATACCACTACAACAGGGTCCTGCCAGGCTCCAAGTAGGGCACCAGCCCTTGTTGCACCACTGTGCTAATGTTTTCTCTGAGGAAACTTGGTTCATTCAGAAGATTTCTGACAAATCCACTTGAACGACAGTGTTTCGAACTCTACCTTCATTCCTCAGGTATCTATGTTTGAGCTCCAGTATTTCTGAAAACATGAAGAGCCAGCCTTCATGTGTGAAATCAGTTTCTAGTGAACACAGGTTATTAAGCTGGGCTGTGTCTGAAACAATTACAATTACATCGCATAGTCAAATTAGCTTTATTTGATGGCATTTGTTTAAGAATATATTAACAACCATTCCAAACCAAAGATGGCTTTTAGAGGACAAGTTACACTGTCTCATTGTATTAATAGAATTATCTACCTGCCAATAGGGTAACACAATTATTGATAAAAAGACTTAGCATTCAGGAGTGTGCTGCATGTTTTGCTGCATGGTTTTCTCAGATGTCCCACAAAGAACCCTCATTTAAAAACAAATTTTGCTTTAATTTTGTTTACAAAGATTAGAATGTTTCTGTAATGGGAGAAAAGCACCCAGGAGTTGAAGTTAACTGCAAGTTAATTGATTATCATTGCAGCTACTACCTTCAGGAATGCATAAGTCTGCACTTCTGAACACTGTTTATAATACCATGCTCTGCCCAGCAGCTTGTGATTTCTCATGGCATTATTTAGGTCCCAGATAACAAGAGTTAAGTACCTCACTCAGGACAGGTCCTTAAATGGATAACATGATCAGAATGCACTCATTATAACCAGATCTTTCAGACAGTTTCTAAAAACATGGTCTGGTTTACTCTCTTTTGACGCTGTGACTTTTCCTTAAAATTTTTCGCAGAATTCAGTAAATTCCTTTGACTGAAACATTGTGAGTTTTCACTGTTGTGTTGTTGGTTGGCTGAGCTTTCCACTTCATTGATAATTGCATTTCAGTAGTGTTATGTACATTTATCTTTAAAACTGTCTGGAAGCTATTAGAGTGAATAGTGCTATATAACAGATAATATTATTTTCACTACTTCTGGAAAATCACTGCAATCCTCACTTAAAACATTTCAGCTACACCAGCGACCTTCTGATGCACAAAACTGACAACGTGATTTGCAAAAAGTAGTTTTTCCACAACTGACAGCCACTTTATTTTCTCCCATGCAATCAGAGGCCTCTGTGATAAATAAACTAATTAAAATTAATTTCTAGAATTAAGATTTTTTTGCCCCAGAAGAACAGCAAAGAAAATAATGCATTGCATTGGGAATCTTGTTATCTTCTGGATATTTAGCCTTGTTCACAAGATGGAAGAAATTATTAATGTTATACTAAAGCCAAATAAGGATAAGGCTTTCTAGCTCTTCTGTTCTTGCAGGAGATTCTCTTCCAGAATTGTGTTAAAAGTTAGTTTTGTAGTACAATATCTACTATGAGAATCAGCAGCATTGTTTCCTGGATGTGGTTCTTTAATATTGTATATCCTATGCCCTGACCCTCTCTACAATCATATGGGATCAATAAAGATTTCTATGACAACATAACTATGTTATCCTTTAAAAAGTCTGGGTTTAGTTGAAGACTTTATTATAGGACTATAAAGGAAAGTAAGTTTAATAGGAAGAACACACAGACAGAATAAGAAATTAAACACTAGTTCTGGGCATGACAGTTCTCTATCTCCTCTCTTCCATCAAGACAGAAATGCTTTACTTGCTCTCTGTAGCCTCTTACTGTAATTTTTCCAGCTAAACAGAAATGGAGGAATCATAAATTCCCTCATAAGCAGTTCTTGTGATAGTTGAACCTAGTTTTACAGATCAAAACATTTTGATTAAGATCAGGAAAAAACATTCCTGACCTAAATCTCCCAAACTTCTGAAGTTCCTCCAGATTACAAAAAAATACAATTGTTTAAAATAAAACAACAGAAGTCAAAGATGCCCATTGTATTCCAGATGTAATTGCTTTCCAGGCATTAACAAAGATCTTTTCAGAAACTGAGAATAAGACAAATAAGACATTGATTTGTAGGTTTTTTACTTCCTAAACACAAATTTTATAGAAAGCAAAATGAAATATTTAAGGTTCATCTACTTGTGGAAAAATCACGGTATAAATTAACAATTTGTCTTTGTGATAGGAAACAGTATCTCTGTTACAAATGAGATTTCCCTTAGCTTTGCCTAAGAGCAGTCTGAGGACAGATTAAGTAAAATGTATTTAGAGAAGTTTTGGGGTTTCTTAATCCCTGAAAAAATTTAGTGTGAATATTTATTTTAGTAGCCTATTTTTGATATCTCTTACACTGTTGAGTTAACAACTTAAGACAAACCAGCTCTAGATCTTTGATATGAGAGTCTGCAATGTGAAGGCTGAAATGTTCTGTCTATGTCCATGTTCAGTGGAACACTCATCTCTTCTACTGTTGATTTTTATTAGTATTTATATCTGCTTACTTCAACATATCATCCTAAAATCATTGCAGTCAATACAAATGCTTACAAAAAGGGGAAATTTGCTACTGTCATAGCAGAGCCTGGACAACTGTTCAAGAGCAAGGTGGAGTCTATTTATGTGCCAAATCAGTCTGAATATTAAGTACCCAGAAAGACCTTCTAATGGTAACAGGACTTAGTGCTCATATAGCTCAAATAGGAAAAAAGCCACGAAGCTATTTTTGCATGGTTCCGCACTCACTGCTCTTCCTGTGTCATGCTAAGACACAGCGTATACTTTGATAAGTTTTAGTGCAGAATTATTCTGAGCTGAGCTTGTTCATTTCCAATTTGCCACATTCAGGCATTAAAAATAATATCAGTTTCCAGATATATTTAAAATAGGATGACTTACAGCTTTGTTTAGTTCTATATCTGACACTTTATCTTTAGGTCTGCTCCCTGAAAATTAGTCCATTTTTTTGTCCCTTAGTAATGCTGTGTCATCAAGTGAATAATCTGACACTATGGTTTTCAGTTAGAATAAAAAATATTAAACAAACAAACAAGCAAACACTGTTAGTCCTTTTAAAATAAACTATATTTCTATTTAGAATTTGGGATATCCACAGCCCATATATACTGACATAATTAAAAAAATATATATGTCCCCCAAATCACTGCTTCTGGCCAAGAGCCAAGAGTCAAAAATTCATCTTGAATCTAATTTCTGTATTGACTGCCACACAACATTTTTATTTGATTTTGAAAATTTAAAAATATATTTATTGCAACACATTACTTTGCATAGAACTATTACAGTAAAAACTAAATTAACTGACTCTCTACAATTCTCCATGAACACGAGAAAAAAATTATCACAGTGACCAAATGGGCTGATGTGCATTAAGGCAGCTACAAAATTAGTCTTTTTATCTTGGTTATTGTTATATCACATCTTCATTCATTTCACCTCCAAAATTAGAAACTTAGTTGATACTGCCCCAAGAGATAAGCCATCAAGCCAGCAAGAAATCTTTAATATCAATATCAGAAATGTGTTAAAATCATTGTGAAAATGTCTCAATTTGGGAAAAAAGTATTAAACAACAGGCCAGATAGTTTGCTTTTGGAAAACAGTCCTGTGGAACTGCACTTCAGTGCTAATCAAGAAACAGCTAGAAGAAAAAACATGAAAGATTTTACTGTTAATTATCAGTCAAAGGAAAAATACTCCCTTGACAGAAAGAGTTCTGGAAAAGAAAGGAGAAAAGGACATTTATAGAGCTTTGAGGCAATAGACTAGTGACATTATCATTTAACGAAAAAAAATTGATTCTTCAATAGGTACTTCCTTTTGATGTAGTATAAGTGCATATTTTAAAGAACACTCAGTGTCATTAGCCTAAGAATGACCAAAACTTTTCATGAAAGAGAAGAATAGTTTTAAGTCTCTGAGGGTTTAAAACAGTGTTTTCATTACCGAAGAAGTTGAATTTTGTATTAAAAAAAAAAAAAAAAGGATTGTTTTCAGCTGAAAAATCAACATTTTCTTAAGGAGGAAAAAAACTTCCACCAACACCAACAACAAAAAACAAAACAAAAGAGTATAAGGGATTCAATTTACACTTACACCCAGTAGCATTATGGCTTGACATTTGACTGAAAACATGAAACATGTTTCTAAGGGAGGTTTCTACCATTTTTGTAAGAATAAGATTTTGTAAAATGTATATTCTAATTTATCTTGGAGATTATTAACAGCATTTCAGTGATAATTTAAATGAACATTAGAATTAGAGAATTCTTAGGCTGGAGATAATCTAATCCTACTCCCCACTCAAACCCAACTAGATCAGTTTGATCATTAACTTCTCCAGGCAAGATCTGAATATTTCCAAAGATGGAGACTTCACAGCCTCTCTAGACAAGCTGTTCCTGTCTTTGGCCACCATCACATTGACATTAATTGGAATTTTTAAAGTTGCAATTGCCCTTACAATATGTCACCTGAGCGCTTCTTTACATGTGCATGCACATATGTTCCTATGCATATGTATCTACTGAACTGATATTTATGAACTGTGGTAACTTGATGGTTTTTTCCTGTAACTATTATTCATAAAGATGAACAATGTCCTGCTGATAAAATAAGTATGTTTCATCTATGAAAAAAAATAGGTTAAGGTAAGAAAAGAGCATGCTGTTGTGCTTTATAGCAAATCTGCAAATTTGTGTTTTCTGCTCTTTTTTGCCGGGAGTGCAAAAAATTGGATTTTCAACACCACTCTAGATTCATTCTTAGCTCTATAGACACTTGGCAAATCTGTGATTTTGTCAAATAGCCTGAGGCTTAAAATAGATAAACACTTTACCAATGCTTCAATTTTCTAGAAAGTTTTATTTTCTTTGTAACTGGGTTTGAAGGCAATGAAAGGCTCAAGGGCTGGCAACAACACCTACAATATATCAGAAGAGATACCCTTTTTTGTCATAAGTGAGAGAACTACACCATCATTTCAAAAACTCTTCATTTCAGTGTATGACATCAAATATTAAAATGTCAACAGTGTATTAGAATATTACTAATAATGAATTTAAAATATTAGCAATGCTCAATTTATTTTTCATTAACCGAATGCTGTCCACTTTACTTTCGTAAATCTTCATAATGAGTTAAAAATGCTCAAAAGGAATAATTAAAATCACCCAGTTTGTTGCTACTGGCTCTATTCCTGTTTCTAACTTTGACAACTGACAGAACTGTCAGTTCTAACTTGTATACTGTTAAATGATTGGCTCTGAAACTGAGACCTACCATGAAAAAGTGAGAAACTGCCCGATTTCTGACCTGGGAATAGGGTAAGAAAAAGAAATTATAATAAGGTTTAAGGGGGTTACTTGATATTATTCCAGTTTATAGAGATCTGAGGCTGCAGTGTAGCCATGTATATATATATATATAAAAGTGTGTGTGTGTGTGTGTGTGTTTGTGTGTGTGACACGTATATATGACATATATGTGACACACAACTGTCAAAATATTTCACACTGCTGAAGCCACGGGCTCAAAGTACACAGCTGCACAGCTTCAAAACCCCACATCTCCTAGCTATACCATAATATAACATTGCAATAGGTAGAGAAAGTATCTTCTTTTCTTCCTATGAAGTTTGACTGCTATGAAGAGAATAATTAGAGATTCTGGAGATGCAGAGCACCAAAGAAAGACTGGTTATCTAGCCAAAATTTCACCTTAGTGGAAAGAATTCCCAATTCCCACCTCTTCTTCCCAGACTGTTGCTGTACTTCATCTGATGAAAAATCACTGCAGAATGCATAAACAGTCCTTCAAAGAAAGGCTAAGAGTCTCTGATGGCAAGTAAGTACCCTGATCCTTCCTGTTAAGACACAGTTGTGCAATGCATTTTCAAATCCCCCCCTGAACAAGAATGTTTTTTTCCCAGTACATAGTCAGAAAAACTAAATTGGTCAAGGACTATTAACTGCACAGGTATATGTCTTACAAATTTCTTGAACCATGAAGTCTTCTAAGATGACACTGTATGCTTGACCTTTTTCTTACTAAATTCTTTGCTGATCTTTCATTATTAAGCACAGTCACAACCTCATGTGATACTTACTTTTACCTATGATGTGGATTTTAATCAGTGGATTGCTAGACAAAAGACACACCTCTCCAGGTGGGTTTTTTTCCCTCAAAATAAAATCTTTCTTAGGTTCCCATGTACATTATGCTTAGGGAACCAGGGTTCCTAATTTGTGGTTGTGGGTTTCAGTAATTGGCAGTGAACCACCAGGTTTAGAACAGGAAAAACAAAATAAAATAGAACAAGACAATACAACCCTCAAACCAAGCAAGGAAACAAATCCTTCGTAGAAAAGGATCTACCCTTGGGAAAAGAACTGCAGATGAGGGACTGACTCTAGATGGTAGCAGTAACCTTAGCTCTTCTAGGAGAGAACACTAGTTCTACTTCAGTGACAGCACCACTGGTGTGCTTAGATATACTGCAAGGCTCCAAGTTTAAATACCATACAAAATTGCAGTAAGAAGCTTTCCTATACATGATATTAATGAAGATGTAGTCATTATTTATATATAATGCATATTTATAATTATTTTTCTACAAATTAGACATTTGTAGCTGTATTTCCTAGACAGAAATATAGGAAAGACACAAACACACTGAAAAATAAAATTTATTATTTAATTTAAATTTTTCCATTTTTATTTTTGCACACTCTTTGTTCCCCTTGCACATCTCACCATTACAGGATAGAACACAAGGCGTGTATGTACTACACTTGAAAAGAACATTAAGGAGACTGGCCTAGGAGTGGCTTCCCTTTCACCCATGTAATCCTTTAATCTGTTAAAAAAATAGTGCTGGAATAGTTCTTAGTCTTATTTATAGAGCTAGTTTCTTAATATTTTTTTTCTAGTGAACAATATTTTTCAACATGGCAATGTCTTTAGCATTGTATGATGGATTTCTATGTTTCAGTCTTTTCATATTTTCATTTACTGGAGATGCTGCAGGTATGAGTGGGATAACCTCTAGCTTACACTGCAACTGAACAATAAATTAGCACCTGCACATAGCCCTCTACTATGAAATGGAACCTCAGCAACTATTCTCATTGCTAGTATTCTGCTTTAAATTTGGTTTGGCCATTTAAGGTAAGTGATTTGTTTGAGTTAACATATACAAGAATTCAGTATCACCATGCCAGTGATTAATATAATGTTCTTTCTCTTCCTTGTAATCAGATCCAAATATGTGTTGTTAAACACTTGTGGGTATAGAGACACTGTACTGATGTCAATGATTGTCCTGGGTTAAGCTACAGCAGTCATT
>NW_009921206.1:12276-27173 GCF_000696875.1 Nestor notabilis | reverse complement strand
TGAGCCTGTAGCAGGTGATCCTTGAATATGGTCTTGCTGTTAGTTTGTTCACAGTGTTCTTATGAATTGAAAACAAGCCTTTGAGAGACCATTTCAAATGTCTTTACATTTCCATAGCATCAAATCAGAGCAAGAATAGTTCCAATCTAGCCAAGTGCAGTCTTTAAAATGTGTAAACAGCAGCGAGTGAGAAAGAGCTACACCTAATGATCCTCAGCCCACTAGAACATGTTTGTCAGTACCACAGACTAAGTGCCAGGATTTATTATGTAAATTATTGTACAACCATTTCTTAGGTTTCCAATACTAATGACTTGGTGTTGAAAGCCGATCACGTGCAGAAAAGAAAACCAAGAAAGAAACCACATTATTCATATCTATGTGGTTTTATTTCTGCCATCTACCATCTGTTCTCCAACATCAGCCAGACTGTTTTTTGAGCTAAACCTTTTAATCCAGTAGTGACTGCCAGTGAGTTCCTATGTTTGTGTCTGCAAAGGGGTCTAATAACAGTAGAGACATTTTGGTACACAATGAGAACCAGAAAGAGAAATAAAAAAAACTCTGACCCAAAAGATCATCTTTGTACACTTTGGATTCCATAGAAAAGTATGTTTACACAATTCATGAAAGATCCCAGCATTTTTGTTTGTTTGTTTGCTGGGTGGGGGTGCTGTTATTTTGGTTTGGGTTGTTTTGGGTTTGTTTTTTTTTTTTTGTTTAGTTGTTTGGGCATTTTTACAGATAAGTAAATCCTATTAAAAAACCCCCCTGGGACTCTGACATGGCTTGATGCTTCACTGACTGCTGTTCAGAAACCTCCTCTTTAAATGTTCAAGTTCTGCAGCGTCTTGAAATGATTGGGCACAAATAAATGGTTAAAAATATATTCTCACAGCACCAGTCTTTCTACAGGTGTGTAAAGGCAAGCACCATGAACGACTATGGAAAGAGCACCTTATAATGCCACAGCCACTTGGTGTGGAGCCAACCCTTTCCAAAGCACCGTAGTCATAATTCTGCATCAGAGAGTGCCTAAAACAAAAACCAACCTTTTTTTAGTTGTTTAAGCTTTGTAGTGCAGGTCTGAGTATCTGCTGTAAGAAAAGTCTCAGCTGCCTTTCCTTTAGTTTAAAAGTAGAAAAAATAAAAATCCTTCTGACCTCTGTCAGAAAGAACCATTTTTCAAGTTAACAAGTTAGCTTTCAAGAACATCTATGTTGCAATCTTAACACTGACTGACAGACAAGTAGTCCCCAGCTCCCTATTAACTAATTTTAGGCACTTAACAAGAGTTACCTTGAGTACCCTAGGAGATAATGAGGCACTTACTGACAGCAATTGAGATCTTAGTGGTATGAGCAGCTTATTTCTCTCTACTGACTACAGGGGAGACTTCAAACAATTATTTTCCTAACTGAAGTGCATCATCAAGTATGTACCTGAAGTTAGGCAAGATGAATACAGACCTACAAAGGCTAACATTTACAGAGAATCAGTGCACCTAAGGTGCTTCTGTGGACAGGACATTCTTTTAAAAGCCCTTTGTTACATTTTTAGGTATGTAATTTGCACTGAATTCACTGGAGTTGGTGAATAAGTGCTTTCAAAACACTTTTCCCCAAGCACATTTGAAAATATTACCTCTGTTTTTAGCCTGTTTTGAGTGGCTGTGCACATCAATAAAGCTACTGAATGCCTAAGGAGGACAGCTATGAAGTTATGAAAGGAGGTGCAGTTGAGGAAGAAAGAAAATAGTATCACCTTGCTGGTAATTTCTAGCACTTCAGAGGCTACTGCAGAATCCTACCAGCTTTGTGTGATTGATGTGATTTATGATGGTCAAGGAGCCATGAGCAACAGCCGTAGCTGATGCCACAGATGACAGCATTCCTCTTCAGTGGAACACAGAGGGGCATGAGGCAGGGACAGCATGCAGAGTCTACCTCTGTGATATGTACCACTTTAACCCTGTATAAAAGCATGTTTGGTAAGGGCTTCTGTATTTATTAGCAAGACAAAAATACCCTTATTTTAGCAAAAAGAATCTGTTACAATCCAAACAAAATCTCCATTAAAAGTAAACAAACGGAGGTTCAAATGAGAAAAGCAGCACACACATGAAATTGCTTGGTTTTATTTAGAATACAAAAAATCCAAAGAGACTTGAAGATTTACTGGAGCAGATCTGATAATATCCCATATGGAAATAAAGAAAACAAATACATCAATGTATCTAGCAGACTTTCACTTCTGTATGCTGCAGGAAGAAGTAAATTCTTTTCTCTCTCTTGAGATAAGCCATTTAAACCTGAGATATGTCAGTTGGGTTTTAACATATATTTTCACAATAATAAGATGCGCAATACAAAAACCTGAGAAATATAGGCAGACAAAATTAGTAAGGAACATCCACCTCCACAGTTCCCACTGCTTCCATCACAAAAACAAGAAAACATTTGTAGCACCAACCCTGGTTACTTTCTCATTACTGACTTAGAAAAAAAATATTACCCCGTTGGTGTGAATTTTCAATACATCTCCACATAATCTGCTCCTTAGCTCTAAAATATGCAGTTTCCAAATGCCAGACTCTTCTTTCAGACACAGCTGACAATTGCATGTTTTGCATCGGTACAACGCTCTTGCACATAACGTTACCTGATGCAAATGACACGCCTTCCCTATGCTATGTCGTTCACTTGGTCCATTTTTATACAGCTAGTGACATGGCAAAGCTAAAGCAGTTCATCTTCCTAAAGGTAAGACAACATCGTTATACTTAAAGAAGGCACTTTCCTCTTCAAAGGAGTAGGTGGAAGAATCAGCAACAATAGCAGCAATGAGGATGGACAACATAGTCCAAATACACTGTCATCAACAGTTTCCCACTAGTTAACCCGTCTTACTGTCAGGGGCAATTATTTTACCAGTGGTACTGATGTCATTGCTCCCTTTTGGTATTTCCTGCTACATTCTTGTGCCCTCCACGATCACACAAGTACCTCCTAGATCAACTCTTTAACCTGGCTTTGTCATCTTAGTTGCATGTCACAGATTTGTGCGTTCAAAATGTTCCATCAGAAATGTCAAACATCATGAAGAATGGAAAGTAGTGAGAAAAACGAAAAATAAAAATCCCTAGTAACATCTAAAATACGTATTACTGGCTCAGACCAGCACTATTACTAACTTTTAAATAAAAATCTGTGCCCACCTAACAAGGTTTTGATCTGTTGATCACACCTTAGCCAGACATGCCTCCTGTATGGGGTGCCAATATGGGACTCTACTGAGTAACATGTCCTAGACCACACTGTAAAGCAATATGCAAGGTAATGTGGAAGGCTGACTTGGCAATCTTGGGTAGCTGTTGCCAATATTTATTGGTGAAAGTGATAAATAGAGGATTTCTATGGAGAAAAGCCAACTTTGTATGAAATAATTTGTCACAAAGCATAGTATAACTCATTTACTCTTATCTAGGACACAGCAGAATACAGCACTGGACACACAACTAAATGGAGCAAAAGGTGGAATAGGTATCTCCATCCAGTTGAGATGTTATTTAATTATGGTTTTTATTCTGGATGATGCCAAATTTGTGCATTCAGTCATGGCAAATGCTGAAGTAGACTTTCTGAAGCTACAACTGTAGCATTACAGGTGAATGTGGTTTATAAGAAGCTCAGTGAACCAGTGACAGCTCCAGAAAAAAGCACTTTATTGCAGGCTGTTCACTGTATTAAATAAAGACTGAATTTTAAGAGAGTTGTGGTCCATTTTCTTCATTATAATATATGTGATATCTGAGCCTAGTGAATAAAAATGCTATAAAATCTCTGGCTCAGATCAGGTTATGGTTTTACAGCAAGAATTAATAATAATATCTAATAATCTGTATAAGTCTCTTAACCTCTCTGGACCTAATACTTCCACTCTGTGAAACAGAGATAATGTGCATTACCCTCACAAAAATCATTATGATGATGAAAAATATTCCTTATACCTAATCCCACTTCCCAGTGAATATTTCCTTTTAGAAAAAGATTAAAAACCTGATGGATACATGAGTGTGATGTAAGATCAACAACATTTTCTTTCATTATGGAAGACATGAAACATATGCTCACATGAGACACAGGTTATGGCCTTACTTCTGGCTTCTCTTTGTAAATTTGCACTCTGCTAGAAGTTAAATGCTTTTTAGTCCTTTACTGAGGTTTGTCGTGGCCTCTAGTGGTGGCTGTCTGGATGGGACATTTCCCTCTTTCCTGACTGTCAGGCTAAATGATGGCTATGAACAAAATATTTGTATTGTGAGTTTTGACTCCCACTCTCTCACACAAACGGTGGGAAGGAGCTTGCCAGCAAAGCTCTTGTATAGATGACACTTTGGGATGACAAATATGGACTCTTAGAATGGGAAAAAATAGGTCCATTCGCTCACCAATTCTTTGCAACCAGCTAATGTAAGCCCTTAACTAATATTTCTTAATGTTTCAGCCTAGTGCCCAAAAATAGCTCCTCTTCCCTAAAGTTTCCCTCAAAGCCTTAAGACTATGGTTTTAAAGATGTGCCCAACTTCACTCTTGGTGCAGTGGAAAAGAGATCTGAGAATGGTCTTTCCTAATGGGGACACACAGGTTAACTTTCAACACTCTTGGAACACAGTCTGTCAAACCATGCTGCACTAACAAGCAACCATAATGGCAGTTTTAGGATCTGATTTTCTCACAGAAGATACATTTCTGAACTTCATTCCTTAAGCTGTCTTCTGAATATTCCTCAGTTTCATTTTGAAAGCATGACACTACCCTCTGTTGAGGGAAGCATATGCATTTTTCCTCACATGTAAGGAAAAACTTTATTTACTATCAGCACTAAATGACATCTTTGCCAGTTGCCATTCATCATTTCCCTCTTACCTACCCCAAAATCATTCTCATAAAAAGACTTCATCATCCAAAACCAAGAGTCGTTGCTAAGCACTGCAAAAATCTTCTAATGGTTTCTGCCTTTCTTCCTCCTCTTCCCTTCAGACCCAAAAAAGACTAGACCTCAGTAACATGAGAGGCCCTAAAACAAGCAAAGCACTGACATGAACGTGTAGCAGCAATGGCATCATTCACTTTAGACACCACATTATCTGTGTTTAATGGATCTGAGATAATCCGTTCCCAGCACACTTGCTAGCAGAAACCAGGCTTTGCAGAGTGCTTGTCAGAGATGTTTGAACTAGACATGCTCAGGAAAGGCCAAATGAAAGGTGAATCTATTTAAAACACAAGGAGCTGGTTTCCTCTCCCTGCCCTCCCCCCCCTCCACCCCGCCCCCATTTCTTCAAGGGCTTGTACAGAACTCTCAGTCTAGTTAGCTTTTAATTTCATCTGAAACACAAAACACTGAATAGTCAAATAAAATAATGACATACATCTTCTCATTCAGGTCTTCAGCTGCATTCCCAAAAGAGACTGCAAGCCTCAATGGAGGAGCCCACAGAGCAGCTTTGAAGTGAGTGCTTACATGTGCTGGGAAACTGAGGCACAGACCGAAGATCACATGGATAGGACATGATAAGGTCAGAAATAAACCCCAATTTTCCCAATTCCTAGGACCCCATCCTAAACCCTGAACACATTCCTTTTCTTGCAAGGGGTATTTCATAATGAACCATTAAATCCCACCACCGTTCTCATCTTTCTCTGGCCAGTGATATCACATGTTGCTTTCATTATTAGTTTGTGCTATCCTTTGGCTCTCCTGCTCCGCTCCAGCTCTCTTGGCTTGCCCCACAATCTCTTCAAAAACAAAGTGCAAGTATTATTTCTGTTTCATGCAAAGCTTGCCTAAATTTGTGGCAGGGAAAACGTTGCAGAAGAACTGTATCGTGTGACTCACAAATGAAACCAGCTGCCTATTATTTACATATCTGTAACTTTAGACAAAATTATGTGAACTGGAAAGCTAATCTTTGGCCACCCTTTAACAAGAAGAGTTCTTTATAATAATTTTTATTTACATTTCGTGCTGTTAGCATAGAAATCTGATCACAAATGTGACCTTGTTGTCTCCTCTCACTCAGACAATTTTGTTGCTAAACTGATTACAATAGTGATACAGGATAGTTGCCTTAATGTGTTTTTAAATTGTAGCTGCCACGTCTACTAATAAGAGGCCAATGATCAGTGACATCAATTTCCACAGGTCATCAAGGTCCAGGTGCTTGTGGCAATTAATAGCAATTATAAAGCTCTCTTGCAGTCTTTATCATGTTTCCTGACATGGTGTAAAGACTTCACACGAGGCTCCATAAGACTATAGACTGTCTACATCTGGTTACCAGAATACCTAATCTAGAGCTAATGTAAGAATACCTATAGACGCCAGTGTAGGTGTAACTTTAGAGCAGGATATTGTTACCATGGTCTCACCAAGAATAGCTGGGAGTCACTAATGCTATAAGTTTATCTGAAAGTTGAAGATTGCATGTCTTCCAAAAATCAGTTACCACTCTCTGAAACAGTGAGTCAGTGCAGAAACTGTGTCCCTTTTGAGCCTTTGTATTAACGAGCGCTCATCTTTGCAGCTACCAGTGGGGAGGAGTGCCTTGACTTATTTCACCTCAAGCATTTCAGAAATGAAGTTCAGTCCCCCAGCTTCTTTATTCTTGTGGGGAGGCAGAATTGGAAGAAATTGATATTTTTCTCATGTTCCTCCTGGCTTACTTCCTACGATTTTTCTTAGTCATTCTGCCTGCTTGAGGTCTTGCAAGTGAACACACCTGACAGTTAAGTGGCACCGGTAAGTATATTTCCCAAAGTCAAGCTCTAGTGAGTATGAGGGTGAGTGCATGAGAGTAGTCATAATACAACTAGTGGCTTTATCCAAAATTAAAATATTAGTGCATTCAGAGCATCTTTTCCTTGAATACCACTGAAAAACAAGCTACCATTCATATCTTTTACCCCATGTACTCTTAAGTGTAAATGAACTGTGTTTACGGCACATCAACATCATCTAATCTGCATGTGAATTCTGGGTTTTGTTTTTTTTCTCCCCTTAATACTTCACAAGCCAAAGTTCAAAGACCCACACAGTCAACCCTCAAAAATATAAAATGGCTTATGCAACCTTTTGAGAAATACATAACTATTTTCCTGAATAAAGCAGCAGATTTCATAAAGCTCTAGAAAGAGACAATAAATGGCACAAGATATCTTCTTCCTTTGAAGGAACTGATGATAATGCTTCACTGGAATATTGTGCAATAAAATATTTAGCACTGATATTATGGAATATCTGAAGATCCAAAAATAGGAGGTGGCAGAAGGCAGGACGTCTCAGTGCCAGGTCTGAATTGTTATGGTCTATTCACAGCCAGCAATTTGAGACTCAGAACAAATCCTGCAATATACCTTCTTCTAAAAAGTATTTATGGTCAGGAAGAAAGCTGACTAGTGGTATGAATTCACTGTAAAACAAACACATGCACAAATCCTGGTACTCTTCAAAGGGTAATAGATTCAAATCTATTTCCATCCAATTATTTCTTCATTTTCAGAGGGCGCAGAGGAATGAAAGTATTCAAGTTTTATCTTAACCCGGCCAGATCTGCGTAACAGAAACCAGCTTGTAGCTTAAGGCAAAACCATACTTATTTCTAGAACCTTTGGCTCTCTGGCAGCACATCTCATGGACTGTGAGCATCCCATATCCTTGCCCTGCTTAAGTCCCCACTATAACAGATCTTCAATGCAACACATCAGTGAAAAACCATTAACTAACCACCAAGCTAGGTATGTGGCAAGTTCACTGTCTCTTTTGACAATATGAAAATGCATAAGATGTCGTTGGCCTTCCCAACATAATTTTTTTTTTAAATGTTGAGAAAAATGCTTTTATTTCTGAATTTAATTCAAGTTCAGGACAACAGGAATTATGTGAAAATCCTAGATCCTATGCACCACTAGTCTCATCGTGTCCACAGCTTTTGTCTTACAGTGATAATACAGAAGAAAGATCCCAGCTTTTCATCTTCCTGTATAGTTTTGCAGTAGCTAGGGTTTTAGAATTTAATTGCCAGCACATGAGTCTTCTGTATATTTTACATAATGAAAGTCCCCATTGTAGTTTCAAATTGATATATGTGTATTTGCGCATGCTCTGTATGCATATATATTTACCTAAGTGTCAACATAAGCTGATAAATATGTAAACAAATCCTGGAGAGTGTAAATTATAGCATGCATGCAGCAGAGTCTATTGTATTTTGGTTTGCCTATTGATTTTAATTTTAATTCCTTTCTCTTACATACTCAATACTTCTAAAAGACTTGTTTTTATTATCATTGTTACTGATGTTACAGTAGCACTTATTGACTCATGCCTTGTCTTTAAGGTATTTATGTAAAAGAAATGTTCTGTGATTATTTTCAAAGGTCTCTCTTAGCTATAACATGATCTGCAGTCTGGTTGAGCCATGTGGGTTCAACAAAACCCCTTCCTACTGACTGTGCAGACCATGCAAGGGACAGAAGCATGGTGAGGTGTTGGATTTTGGCAGTTTATAATATCTAGAATATACACACTACTTCAAGGTTCACAGGTTATTTTTAAGGTAATCTCCAAAATGCTTTTAACTGATCTTGTCCAGCTGCAACTTCTTCAATCATTTAAGCTTGCTTAGCCCTTCTAAAATTAATTTTCTTTATGCTTTTTTTTGTCTTGAAAAAAATCATAGCAAGTCTTTCAGTTAAAAAATACAACACAGAAGTGGCTGAAGCAGAAGTATTTTTCATTAAAAGTTTGCAATTATGAAACATTTTGAAAACTTGGGATTTGATTTACAGGGTCTAACCTTGTACAAGATACTTGATTTCTGCATGGAATGTAAGGGCCCTTTCCTCAGGCCAGAACAATACAGTAGGCACAACTTAATAAACTCAAAGCTAACATGGGACCAAGTTTCCCTCTCCTCTCCTCCTCCCCTCTCTCTCCCTCCCAGTCAGGCCACTCTCAGTACTACCTTTGAGTAGACAACCAGCAGCTCTCCACACATGCATTCTTCTATGTAGAACATGCATAGAGAAAACAATATACTGCTTATCACCACCTGCACACACTGCATCTGCATTACCAAGACACACGCATGTTGCATTTGCTGCACATCAGATGCAATCTCTCACATTAGACTCAAACACATACTACGGACACCATGTGTCCATGTTTCAAAAGGCTGAAAGTTCCCAGACCAAAACAAATGGCAATTTGTTCAGCACTATATGAGGCATTGATGTGGTTTCAAACCTGCCTCTCCCCTTTCGTCCCAGAATGCCACCTGAGACTTTATTTTCTCCTGCGCAGTCATCTTCATAATGGGCAAGTCAGGTCAGCCCCAAAACAGGCCAGGGAGTCTTTTGCAAAGATGAGAAAAGGAAAGAGGCAAATAGAGGGAAATGTGATTGCTGGGGAAATCCAAAAGACAGTCCTTCAGGAATTAGCCTGAATTGAGTTTTGGTCTTTCTGCTTTCAAGTTAAAGAGCATAATTAAACCTTAAGTGGCAATGATAGACTTGTAACTGCTCTGGGATGTTCAGTCTGAAGCTCCAGCTGGCATGGACAGGTTTACAGCTGAGAATTTCCACCTAAATGTAACACGAATAACTAGCAAATATGCTGAGCTGAAACCTTATTACACTTAAATTTCTGAAGCCTCAAGGACTTTGCAGAACATTGTGGCTTTCCATCATCACAGCAGCCTCAGTCCAACCTTTTCTTGGTTAACATAGCCATAAGAGTAGCCTTCCTAGCAGCACCATGGTATTTCAGAGATGAAAATATTCACAACAGAACTATTTCACGCATGTCTAAATCCTAGACACCACTGTTGAATTCACTTGAAAACATCTTGCTTCTCAGAGCCTGCAATTAGTGTTCTCAGTCCTTTTATTGATTATTTCCATTTTATCTTTTTTAAAGCTAATAAAAATGTAAAGTTTAATAATAAAGGAAAATGCACTTTTACAGCTTCATTTAGTCTTAAACCAATCTCAATATACAAACTTATAATCCATACAAGGTATATGACAGTTTTATTCTTTCAGTGCACTCATTTGAAGAGCAGAAAGTTTGCACCCAGGAAGACTCATCATAAAGTTTTGGAGTTTTTCTGTCTTGGAACACACACAGATTTTAGCTCCATTTTTTTCACAGTCACTAAGACAGTTACAATATCTCTAACTTGGTTCTTGTTGGTATTATAGGGTCTTGAAGTTCTGCTTTTTCATCACTACCATCTGTGAAGATATCTTATACGAGGAGCCTTTTACCCAGACTTTCAGCTGATACCACTCAGCATATCACTGTCTCAACACAGAGGAGATTTTTCTTCAATGTTTTTACAGAAAAAAAACCTTACAATATTACTTGTTGGGGGTCAATATTAACTCTTTGACTGGTTTCCAGCTGAGAACAAAGGAATAACTTTTTCAGGATGCTTTTTACTAGAGCACTGAAGCAAAATTTAAAATTCCAATGGATACTCACAGTGTTTTCAAAAAGTTTTGAGAGTGACTTTTTAACACACTTACTTGGCCATTACTGTTTTGACTGCCACTAAGAGAGTTCGCTTAGGCTAAAGCTACTCTAAATAGCAGCAAGTTCTAATACGTAGTTTTGGGAATATTAGCTCTACCAGGGTTACTAATTTCATGCACTGACAACAAATTATAAAGGTCATGAATCTCTGCTTAATTGTGGTATTTTTGGTCTCCGAGGTTGCAGGAACTGATCCAGTTGATAAGTTTGCTCAGTTAATAGACTTGCTTCCTAAGGCCTAACTCACAGCAGAGGCGCTTATTTTAACTTTCACATCAATCAGACTTCGATAATTACAGGAGGAAGCTTCTTAGTGTATAAATTACAGGCTGATGATCCAGATGAACTCTCTCCCCCAGCAGTCAAGCCCTCTACCTCAACATGAAAAGAAATCAAGTCCAACTTGTGCTGCACAGGGGAGCCACAGCTCTCCTTTGATGCTGCTGCATGACAGAGAGACCTTCAGAGAGCCCATATGCCAAACAGCATCACATATAGTTGGAAAGGATAGGAGTATTGGATCTGCCTACTGCTTGCTTCAAAGACAGTCTTACTGCAAGTACTTAGAGGCAGCATTTGACCACAGTATTACTTAACCTGAAACCTCCGGCCTTGCACTTAGCATCCCAGCCACAATAATACTTTAGAAGATACAAACTTTTAGTTTGCTGGCTTTGCCCAGTAGTGAGATGGAAGCAATTTGCTGAAAATTAGTTACCAGACTTAAGCTTCAGTGAGACTGAGATATGCAAAGTTTTAGACATATTCTTCTGCATCACTCCACATAAAAACACTTTGCTGTTCTTTCCAGGTTCCTTCAAGAGAGAAAGAATCCTCCTCGTATTCACACATGCTGTGGCTTTCTTACATCTACTCCTCATCAAGACCTCAGGCTTCTTGCCCTCATGTACCCATACAGCACTGCTGTTCAGAGCAACTCAGCAGAATCCTAAAGGCAGGGGCTTCAACAGTCCTAGGTTACCTAAGAGGTTTTTGTACCTGCACCCACTTAATCCAGCCTCTGTAGCAAGGGGCCTTGATGTTGCCCCTCAGCAGAGGTGTTTTATTGGGTTTTGTTTCTTTTTTTAAACTTTAGTAACAATCAAACTTTGGTAGGTATGCAAGAGAACTTCTCAATGTGTGACTTACAGGCTGCATTGGGTGATTACATGTGCTTTGAGAGATCTTTTTTCTATCTGGAGAAGAGAGAAGCACCTCACTATTTTAGGCCAGACATTAATTGGTGACTATAGCAATACAGAAATCTTAGCATCATTGCTGCATACAAAGGTGGTGTGGCATTTTCTTATAACTCTACTACCCAAGAGCATATAGACATGGAAGGAAGATGTGGAAAGAGCACTTTGGACTGCCAGAACGCAATAGCAATTTGAATGCATTTTTCATTTTGGTGTTACACAATACCGTAGACTCAGCACAACTCCAAATCAGCAAGATCTAGGATAACCTAGGCACAGGAATATTTACTGTAAAGACAAAGCAATATAGGATAACAGCTTTTATTGTGGTTGACAGAGAGTCAAAGTGTATTTCCCAAAGATTTCTAACTTAAGGACAGAGAGCAAAATAAAAAAATCATCATAGTGAACTTAACTAAAGGATTTTCAGAGAGCAGCCACAGTCTATTTTTTTCTTGCCATGACTACTAAAGCAGCTTGGGATTCTATGTTGGTCATATCTGAAAAGATTCATTTACCCTGCAAATTAAGATATTTATGGATTAAATGCCACCTCTTTAAAATGATAAATAAATTAATAAAGTCCTTTTTACAGCTATTAAGTCTAAGTGAAATAAGATGGAAAAAGGATGAGGTTTTGGGTGAAACTTCAAGCCACCTGAAGGCTTCCATTGACTTAACAAGGCCAAGTACTTCCTCATTTCCAATTTCCTTTTTTTTTTTAATTATATTTTTCTACTTCCCTTTGAGCACACAAAACTCATAAATGTGTTTTTATCACAAAGAAATAAGATTTCAGCACTGCTGAAATCTGCAAGAGCAAGTGGGCATGGAAATGCCTTTTATTTTTTTAATAAAAGTTTTAATAAAGATGTATATACAAGCCTTGCAGCTCTTCAATAAGAGCCTGAGCCTGCATGTTGCTTTTGGACCTCAGCTTCCTCTGAAGCCAGTGAACTGTTTTACACGAAACAATCTCGTGCCAGCCCTAAGGCAATGAACAATATTATCCAATATATCTCTTCTATCTTGAACATTCATGATTAGGTTTTTTAATTATGTCAGAGAATACCTACGAACACATGACAGCAGATACACAGATCCCAGCTATTTGCTTTCCTGGTGCAAGAGGGGGTACATGCTCCATCCCAGCTTTGAACAGTGAGCGCTAGAAGGAAAGAATGTTCCCAGGGTCCCCAGGTGCTCTGCCCTGCCATGCTCCTGGGGCCAATGAAAGCCCCTGTGCTGCAACAATGCTTCAATTGCTGGCTCTGTTACAGGAATATAGCAAAGGACTTTGTGGCCAAAAGGTCTGACTGCAACCAGTAGTGCTAGGACCCAGAAGTCATAGCATTCTCAGACCTCCTTGGTGTCCAGCCACCAGCCCAAGCAGCTTGGCTACAGGAGCAACTCTGGCCAGAGAAAATGTTGGAGCAAAATTTAGTTCCTAGTCCATGACTTCCACACACACTCTGTTCAAAATGCAGCACTAGAAAATCCAACTTACATTAGAAAGCTTTTTGAAGCATCTTATTTCTGTTTGTACTCAAAAATATGCTCAGAGTTGATTTATATTGTAATAAAGAATATAATTCCTTGGCAAATATTACAATTACTTAGATATTCCAGTGAGAACATGGCTTTTATGAAAGCAGCAACAGTAAATAAAGCAGACTAACAGTTCTCTCAGCCTGTTGAACTGTGACAACTGCTTTCCCTCCTATGCACCCTCATTAACAGTGAAAACAGTTTTCTCCAAAAAGTATTTGTAATAAAAGGTGCAGGCAGTTCCAAGTTTGTGGAGATCAGCACTTGTTTAATTGCAGAAGCTTTCAGATGCCTGCTATGGGACGCATCCAGTTAGAGAGTAGACCAAACCACCAAACCAGCTGTTTGCCAGGAGAAGGGCTGATTCTGTTCTAATGCTCAGTCACACTTAACACCGGTATAAGTAGTACAATATACAGAGTTACAGATCTAGGAGGGCAGACAAAAACATATGAAACTGAAACAGCAGCTGACAGAAGATGGCATGGAGACACACACACACACACACAAAACCAGTGACAACAAAAAAGGAAATAAAAGAAAGAGGGGTCAACTGTAGCTGTCATTTTATTTCTTCCTAGCAGACTCTGACAGAGAGTTTTACTGCCTGGCATTTTCTCAAGCTGCAAGAGCACATGGAGGAGCAGGGCTGATAACACACTGGGACAATGATGAAAATGGATTTTAGAAGCAGACCGGCCCAGCCAAGTGCTGCTGTGCCACTCACTCGAACAGCCACCACAAAACAGGTACACTTTGATTCACGTGTAACACAAAAACCTGCAACTCTATAGCTAGATAGGAGCTAAAATCACTGCTGATAAAGGCACAGGAAACTTTACAGAGACTTTAATTACTGAGACTCAGACACAATATGTAACAACACATCTTCCCCACTCTCTCCCTTGTGTCTCAGTCTTACCAATACTACCAAACAACCAAAATAGCTGAAACTGCAGAGGAAACACAGAACAGTTTTTAGGCTTTCCTCCTCCAACCTGACCAGTTTTTCAACTCTCTTTTGTTACCCTGCATCATATAACATAGAAAGTGAGCCCTCTTCAGGATATTGGGCAACAGGACAGAAGACATAAAGCCAAAAAGAATCTCTCAAGTCACCAGCTCCTTAGTGTCTATACTCTGAAGTCCAATAGGTAAAGTTACAGGCAGAAAATGAAAAGCATTACAATCCAAAAGCTGTGGTCAGAAGGTATCATGCCATTACTATATAAATGCCATAATAAATGGCCACACTAATAGCAACAGAGAAAAACCCAACATTAACTAGAAAAATGCTACCTATGTGCTCTACCTTCCCTGAGCTATGCACCAATTAAAGGACTTATCTACTGTCCAATATAGCTGAAAAGGCTTGTCTACTTTCTGATTATGGGATTCCTGCAGCAATAGTTACAAAAGCTCACCAGCTGGGACATCCACCACACCCAGTTCACGGATGGGAAGATGCTTGTGTAGTGTGAGGTTTTTTTAAACACAGTAAGTCAAGCACAGAGTATAGAAAAGGTACAGCTATTTTAGAAACTGTTATTG
>NW_009921206.1:10797-12245 GCF_000696875.1 Nestor notabilis | reverse complement strand
AAAGAGAAGAAATAAACAAAAACCTACTTAACTGAATCATCAGGATCCTGGTGGTATTAGCAAATCTTGCTGTCCCTGACCAACCTGAGCCCCCAGCAGCCTCATGCTTAAATGGGCAGGGGTGTAAAGAAAGGCCCCAGGTGAGACTGATCAGAACAACTAAGGCTTATGCGTGCCCACAGGGCCCTGACCTAAATGTCTCAAATGACCAATTCATCCACCATTTGGTTTATCCTAAGATAGTTGCAAAGGAACAAGTAGTATATTGCCTTGTATTTCTGAAACACAAAATCCACTCTATTACAGCAGAGAAGTCCCTGCGTTCTCCTGATGTGGGAGTTTATTTGAGCATCACTGTTAGAAAAGAACACATTTTTACTTGTGTGAAAAAACCACCCATGATACACATTAAGTTTCTTTTTCAGCTCTGGTGACTCACAGCAACAGGGACTGCAAATGACGCATATGCTGAGGCAATTTGGATCTTTAGAACCACAGCAGCCAAATGAAAGGAAAACAATGCCCACTGGAGACCCAGGCCAGTAATCAATCTTTAGAAACATTCAGAGTTTCAAGTAAGTTTGATCTACAAAATGACTAATTTGTCAGGTGTTTGCAGAAGTGCAGAACAAGACAGAAGGAGAACATGCCAGAAGTCTCTGGCTGCTTTGAGCAAGAAAACAAGACGGGGCTTAGTCTCCCCACAACTTGAGTCCTCCAACTCAAGAGTGAGCCTACTCTGTCACAGCCAGGCTCATAACATGACCATCACCCTGCTTTTATTTAAAAAAAAACAAAACCAAAAACATCCCCCCCCCCAAAAAAAAAAAAAACAAAAAACCAAAACCCAAACCCAACAAACAAAGCTGGGGTATTCGTTTCTGGCACTGGTGCTTTTTTTAATTAAATCAGTGGAAAAGCGCATGACACTGATTTCCATTGTGGGTAGGAACAGAAGACTGGTTCCATGATCAAAGCATTAGTTTTATGCCACACAACATATACTTTCTTTTAGCTGTGTTTCATTATAAAGCTAAAAGAAGCAGAAAGTGAGTCCAGGGCAGCAAAGGTGAAGCAAACGGGACTAGAGGAGATGAGGGCAACTAGCAGGAGAAAGAAAGTAAGAGGATGTGGGCAGCAAGGGAGGAGGATAGCAAAAGTCTGCTATGGTAAGAAAGTGGTACGGCTAACAGGAAACTGACTGCAAGTGTAGGCAACAGAGAGTCTAATTCCAAAAAGTACCTAATCCAGCCAGCTGACAAGCTCTTCATGGCTGGTTTGGATGTCTTCTTATGAAAACTTCCATATAGGAAGGTCCTTTGGCTGGGAGATCTTCTTCAGTTGTAGCTGTGGCAGCTTTCAAAAGTCTCCCATCACTGAAGCCATGCATCTCGTGGAACATTAAAACTACAGAAAGAGCCACACACAACTGTGGGGCTTGCCACTGC
>NW_009921206.1:0-10766 GCF_000696875.1 Nestor notabilis | reverse complement strand
CTACACGAGGGTCACCACATTGTGGTCTGGTATTTATATGAAATGATGAAGAGAAAAAGGCAGACAAAGGTTCTGTGTTGAGTCATTAACAAACTAGACTGACACTTCATTCAGTGCTTGATACAGTTCCCTCAGAGCAATTGCAGACTGCACCTCCCACAGATTGCTGTTACTTAATAGAAAGTACAGATAACAGATCATTCTATGTTACTTTGCTGTGTAATCTTCACAACAGTATGTAATTAAGAGCATTAACCAAAGAAAGAATTGACAGGGAAAAGAAATTATGCTAAAAACTGGGGTGAAAGTAGCCTATTTTAAGTGGCAAGAAAAAGGTTTGTATTCGAGCAAAAAAACCAAGGAAGGACCCTGATCACCAAGACTGTTTAGAGTTTACCCTCCCCTGAAATGAAATTTGAATAGGTTGGGAGGTATCCTCCTGTGTAAAAAGAAAATGCTTTGAATGGAAGCTGCAGGCTGAGCTGTAGTATCATGGATGTAGAGACCAAGAAAGACTCTTAGTGACTTCAGCTAGTTAAGAATCATTTTCTCTCTCATCTTCCTTACCCGCCTACCACATGGTATCATCACCTCTGCAAATAGCTGGCAGCTGCGTGGGGTAGCACGGTCAAGGTTGCCATCACCAGACATGAAAATGCACAGATTTTTTTCTATTCTCTGTGGGTCTCACTGCAGCCCAAAGAGATTTGGACCAGACAAAAAAAAAATAAAAAAATAAAAATTAATGATTACATGCTGGCACATATGAGTTCTTACAGGAGTGCTGGAGAAATGATTTTCAAGGGAGAGATGTCAGCATTAAAGAAGTTATTCTGAAGTTGACCATAGAAAGACAGACCATATAGATATTACAGAACTATACTTTAAGCCGTCAGATGAAAGAACACATTAGCCAAGAGAGAAGATCTGTGATTTATAGTGACATGGCAAGAATTTAAAAACAGTGAGTCCACCACAGTGATAGGAAATGAAGACAAGAAAAAGGCAATTTCAAAAGTTTCTGTAAATCAAAAATCCAGAATCTTCCTTTCTGTATATATTTTCCTGTGACTATGAGAAGGAGTTAGATAACCAGGCTATGAAAATCAGTGAAATGCAAAATGTAGTAATGTATACCACAGGTAAGTTACAACAGCAGAATAACAAGCATAGTTATGGTGATGTGGTCAGTACTTCAGAATCACATTAAAAGGGACTCCATTTACAAAATGTCATACCAGCTTCTTCTTAACATACCTTAGTGTATGGATGTTTTCTAGCAAGAAACAAAACACTTGGAAGCAGTTAAGTATTTTATTCCAGCTCAGTTTCCAATTTTTTTGTACATGTCAAATTAACAATCTATTTTGTTTACAAATCAGCAGCAATGAATTTCACACATAAACTCAGCTAGTATGAAATAAAAGAGACAGTATAACAGAGCTTTAATGAAGCTGCATCCAAAATTGGGGGAAACTAATTGCTTATGGAAAAGATAGACGAGCTTTCTCATAAGAATTCAGCAAAATATCATTTGTAATGCTCTGATAAAATGTGAAGAACAGTGTAATCTTCCTTCAGCTTGCTGGAGCATAAACCAGCAACATTTTTAAAAGTCATTATAATTTCAACACTTGATAGTAAGCAGGCTTGTAAGTGTTGTGGTTTTTTTAATTAACATAAGATGTTAAGAGCAAAATGGAAGTTTGATGAGGATGCTAGTATTCCTGAAGTTACTGTCTCCACTACGGAGGCAAGATTATACAAGAAAAGCCCCCACATTCTATGGCAGCAGCTCGGTAGAGACAAGTTCTTCTCAGCCCTGTCAGAACACACAACTGAGATGTCCCATTCAGGTGCATCTCAGGAGTATCAGGGAGATCAGCAAGACACAGAGCAACTCTAAAATTCAGATCATTTGCATGCTCTCTACTTATTCCTTATGTTTTGGTTTTTTCCCCTTGAGCTGCACATGAAGTGACGAAGCAAAGGGCTTCTCTTTCACACAACCATCTTGTCCTCTGGAGTTCCTAGAGTGAAAGAGAGAAAGATGATTACCATTTCAATAAGCAAAATCTATTTTTAAGATGTAACAAGGCTGATTCCTGTAGAGTGTTCAAAACTTGACAGCCGTAAACTTCTATTAGTCAGAGAGGACATGAAGTACCAGCATAGATAAAGGGAATTTTTTCTTCAATAGCTAAAGTTTTCTCATTGGTTTTCAGGAAAACTCTCAGTTTTTCTGCTGGGAAAAAAAAGGCATTGTGTGTGGTTGTTAGAAGTAAACATGCCCAATCTCTTGTCCTTATTTGAAGGCACTAAAAAGAGTTTATTTTCACAGAGAGATAAAATATACTTCATTCTAGATAGCTAATTCAGTGTAAAAATTCAGTGAAAATTAAAACCTGTGTTGTTTTTATGTGAGCTGTTTAGTTAGGATAAGATCTATAAAGGACATAAAAGTTTATACTGACTCCTTGACTGAAGTGAGAACTGCCATCTGCTCTGCATTAGGATTTTACCACCCAGTCATTCTGAAGTTATTTTTTTCATTAGCAAATCCACTGCCAAAGGGTTTTTCTCTCTCTCTGCTCTAATCCAGTTTACTTCCTCTCTGTCAAGTCTGACAAACAGCTAATGGGTGGTACATTTGAATGTATATTTTAGTTCAGCTGATCATTGCAGCTGAACAGACACCTACTTGCTTTTGAGCTACTCCCTTTTTGAACTAGTTGTTGAAAAAGGACCAAATAACTTTATTCAAAAGCTGTCCTCAAATCAACTTTAAATTAACTTACTCCCTCTCTGGCATGTCACTCAATTTTATTTGTCTCGCTTTGGATTGTTTAAAAAAGATGGGCTTCATAATCTCCTCCAGTAATACAAGTCATGCTTCCCACATCTTCTCCAACTTGATTCCACTTGGACCTTTCTAAACACAGGTGACTAAATGTGTAGGTAGTGTTTCAGATAAGGACTTACTGTGCTTTTTAATGGCACTAACACTCCTTCAAACCTTAATGAAAATATCTCACCCAAAATATCACAGCTTTTATTTAAATCCAAAATGTATCAGTGAGTACAGACCATACGGCAGGAGGCTAGTGAGAGGTTTCCAAATTAGCAGAGGCTTGAGATAGTGAAGCTTAAAATTCTTCCTTGAAGGGCTTTTACATTTAGAGGAAAGGTACTGAAGCCTAATGAAATCTTTATTTTTGAGAGTATTCCCTCAGAAATTTTCCTAGAAAAAGGTCAAATTGCACCAGAGGAGGTTGGCACATTATGGACATCAATACAGACACCATGATGTAACTCATCAACGAAATGGTTTTGTTCATTAAGAAGTGCATGGGGAGACAGAATCTTAAAGGACCAGGTTACCACAGGATTGGGCTGCTTTGAGTCATCTTTGATACTACAGTAAATAAGTAAGTGAAATTTCTGGGTCTGATCCAATGCATACTAAACACAGTGGAAACCTTTGCCCTGATTTTCACAGGTTTCAGTCAAGACCAGGGTAACTAAAACTCAGCTTCACACAAGCCTTGTAAAAAATGCAATGCAGGTGTTTAGGAGCTGCTGTGTTTTAGCTTCAAATACCTGTGAATCTGTTTTTCAAGAAGTATTTCAGAGACCATCTGGATTCTAAAGTTAAACAAAAATGAAAGTTTTTAAAAATATTATTGTAGCTCTGATGAGAAATCCCTCTTAAGTCCTTTTTTTATTTGGTGAAGATTTGAATATCCTGATATTATTAAAATTCATAGGTATATTGTGCATAAGAAACACCTTATAAGGATTTCAGCTTCTCTTTATGAGGAGTTATTAGTTCACTTAAAAACATAGCCAGAGAGAAGCATTCTTCATTTAAAGAGGACAAACTCTTCCTTTCTTTCTTTCCCTGTCTGTTTCTAGAGATAAATCATGAGTTTGGTCTTTCTCTATACTTAGTTCTTTTCTGCAGAAAGAACCAATATTATTTCAATTTAAGATGATGCCTTCTTCAATGAGGATTTGACTAAAGCCCTCATCTGTGTTTGCAAAGAACAGCTCACATGGAGGATGACCTGATATATCTAATCTGAAGCTGATGAAAGGATTTCAGGTGTCTAGAGCTTTCAATATAATTTCTTTCACAAACAATAAAAGAAAACAAAAAAAAAAAAAAAAAAAGAAGAGGCATGTAGCAGACTTCTGTTTCTTTACTATTAAAAGATAATGAAACTGAAACCTCCTAGAAACACAATGACTTATTAGTACTGTTTGTAAGTCAGAAGCTAATCACAGCTGCTGCACCAAAGAGAAGAGACAATCCTGTTCTGAATTGGACTCCTCCTCTAAAACACATCCATTTATCTCCTATTTCTTTGTGAAGCCATGAGGAGATAGTAAAGTGGCAAAATTAGACTGTATAATGACAGACTAGCAGAAGGAAGGAAGTTCGTTCTAGATCCATAGCAAGAAACTGGAGATTCCCAAACACATCTCTGAAATCCATCTTCAGTTATGCTTGGGCTGTATCAAAACTCAGCTGTGGATGGAGAGATGCTGACCTATTTCTATTAGCTCTCCACAGGCCTTTCTGCCTTGCAAGACAGAGATCAGTGTGTGTGCCTGCTCTCCAGAGTGTGTGGTCAAAACCTGGAAATGGTGATCCCCTGTACCACTGTCTAATGTAGAAACTATACGTGCGCCAACAAATCTTCAAAGCACATCACAGCTTCCTTGATATAAGGTTAAGTCACTGCCTTAATAGGTATTAAATAATTACAGGAAAATAAAAGGTGGACAAAATTAACGATCATATGGAAGACAACTGTCCAGAAAAGAGCAGAATTTGCTTCCTTCCATTTAAGACACTAATAGTGTCCTGTTTGCTAATAGAAATTAAATGAGAATCCAATGCCATTTAAAAGACAAATCTTCCTTCTCTCACTCTGACCATATATTGATTTTGCAGACTGCAGGGCCCTGGCTGGAATCTTGCCTGGCTTTGCCTACCAGAAATATTAGAGCTTCTTTCACTTCTCATTCAGACAAATGACATTTTTAAAATGCATTTTCCCAGCCATTTAATCCTTTCTGTTTATCCAGTGGTTATGGGACATTGCACAGGCTCCTCTTGCCAGAGGCAGAGTGACACTTATTTCCTAAACCAGCTATTCGTGTGTGGAACCAGTGTGAAACTGTGCTCTCTTTACAGAGCCAGTAGTTTGCAGGCAGCAGTTGCACATGCAAAGGAAATCACTTTTCGCTGGATTCCACTGCCTTATTAGAATTGATATTATTTGCATATGCAAGAAAGCCCATATACAGTGCCGAGTAGCTTATAGGGGAGGGAGAACACAAAAGCCAAAAAGTTCTTAGTAATGTCAGTTATCTGAGAAATGCACTGTTCAAAAGCCTGTCCACATCTTGTGCTTTACACTTACAAAACTGAGTCCCAGAGGCACTGCCCTCTGCAAGTCCAACAGAGTTTGTGCCAGCTCTGGAAATTAACTTCACAATTTAGGGGCTCCTATGAATCATTACAAACTATGCAGGCAAGAAATCTGTTAAAAATCTTGTACCTAAGGAGTCTCATCATAGTCCCATTTTAGTCAATGTGTTTTTAAAACATGAGTTTATCAATCCACACAGTGACAGGTGTGTGCTTACAACTGCCATTAATAACACCGGGGTTCCAGTGGCAGCAGCACCTGTCTTACCATGAGGTTGTCTTTCCTTAGTAAACAGAAGTGAATGTGAAACAATGGCTGTTTTTTTCAAATAGAAAATTCAGTGCAGGATCACCATTTAAAGTACCAGAAACCTCTCTGCTTTTATAAATAATTTCTTGTGAAAACAGCTTTGTTGCTCAGATTAAGTCCCTTGGAGGAAGCACATTTGGAGTGGACTGCAAATTAAGACCTTTATTTTTCTCTGTCTTTTTTAAGCAATCCCTCAGACATCTATTTTTAAAATTCTTATGTATCCCTGTTACCTATTTCAATTCTTATGGATGTCAGGTTGTCAAATGTAAATGAAACTCTATCAGTCTCTTTATTAAAATGATAAATTTTTAATACAGAAATGAAAGAATCAAAGACATTAGCAAAAAAGACTAAAATTAATGCGGTAGTTTTTTCCTCCTAGCAAGGCTCTCCATCAATTCTCATGCCTTAGGATACATGAAGAATAAAATTAACACTACAGTCAGATTTCTAAAAATGTCAGCGCATAACAAAGGATGTTATGATAATATTTGGAAACAATAACTTGTCCTACATACAGAGCAGGGTTTCTCAACAGAGAAGATAATCCCTATGGCTTCCTTCTTACTACTCTGAGCTTAATAAAGTATTAGTTAATACACTGTTGAAATAATCACAGATTAAACTTCTTCACTCAGGCCAGACTGTACTTAAAATAATGTTCTGGAGCTCTATCAAGCTCAGGTATTTCCATCCCATCACCCCTGTGTGCCTCATGCACTGCTGTGTGTGGGTCCATACCAGGCTTCTGCACTGCACCAGTCCCTTCCGACCAGGCATCATTGCAACCCACATTCAGGACACAAGCCAAATGGAATGCTTTGCTGCTCAGGGAGGTGATTCTCCTACAATCTCGGCCTGGCATGTAGATAAATCTGAAGGCACTATTTTATTCTTCATCACTTGTAGCTTTTTCCTAGGCTGTATATAGGCTCTCTCACATACTCCCGTAATCTGCGGTTGATGAGCAAGGAAGTCTGCAAAATAATTCCTTGATCCTAAGGTCTCTATTACCTAATGTGCCATGGCATCCACAACACATGGATTGCAATAAGCTCTATCATTAGTATTTCCTCTATGACACTGTATTACATTGCATGCCCCTTTGAGTAATTGCACATTATTACAACTGGGAGCACCCAGCTTTCCAATCCTAGGAGAAGGCCATCATACTGCACAAAGGGTAGGCAGCTACTCATAGATCTTTTTCTAAATTATTCAAATATACCTGGTTTATGAGAAAGCTGCAGATGGGTACATAATAGGCTCCAAGCCCCTAATCTTTCATTTGTGAAGAGTAGTACTCTTCTTCCCTACCAAATCATATCACTGAAGTTGCGTTCTCTTTAGCAGATCTAAATCTTGTGGTTCTTGGATACAAAGAACACAAGATGGGCATTAGGATGTTAATGCAGCTATTACAATGTTATCCTAATATCTTCTACTCAAACATCTTATTTACTATTAATCATTTTAATCTTAGAAAACTGCATGTACACAAAGTTATTAAAAATTCTCAAATACAAATTATACTGCACTAAGCAAATACTTTTGAAACTTCTGACTAAAAGACTTGCACTGGGTACACATCAGAAATTATGACATTTATCAGAATATTAACTTACAGTTTTACAAGAAACAATTTCGTTAGATCTCAGACAGGTAGATAATCCTTCACATGTAACAAATTATTTCTCTGTGCTTAAAACAGGACCTGAAACACACTATCAATTACATGTTCACCCTTATTAAGCAAAGCTCTAAAACACCTCTTAACTGCTCTCCCTGGGCCACAAGACAAAGAGAGTCATTAAACACCTCTTACCTTAATATATTTTATAAAAGACATAAAAAGCTCTATCTCCTTCTCCCAACATTTGCTATTAAAATCATTTTGTACAGCTCTATCCCTTAAATGCAATGGCTCAGCTTCTACTGTCTTTCAGTGGGATTAGGATTAGCCTTAAAGAGATTTTTCTGTTCTCTCTGGTATGAGGAACTGCACTAGGCCTTAGCATAAGGATACCCATTTTGCCTCTTGACATCCATGTTGATTTTTTCTCATGAATCCAAAGATTACATGTAAGCAAGGCATTGAACAAGAAGTTTTGCCACAGCCAGAAAACTAATGTAACTTGCTGTGTAAAGAAAACAAAAACAAAACCAAAGCCAAAGCCAAACCTAAACCGCAGAAGTCTCTCCCTGACCAAATACAGAGACCCAAACTTAACTGTCCATTCATTCTTATACAAAGGCTCATCATGAAAATATTACCATCCTAGAGGCTGTTGTATATCCAACCATATTGTAACCCCCAAAAAATCAACTGAAACCCAACCCATTCAAAGCTGGAATGGAGCCAACTATAAAGTAAAAAACCAAAAACAAAGAAAACAAAAATCCAACCCAACCAAAACTTATTATGAAAATGGAAAGTCAGACAAGTTTTACCACCATACTCTAAAAACTTTCCTGCACCTCCCTTGCCAGGTATTTTAAGTTTGAGGGTTTTTTCCTAATAATACTGCTCTATTTGAATGATAGCTAAGCATGTGTTTTGGTTTGCAGAAGAGAATGGCTTTTTTTTTGATAGCTGATAAACTTTATCCCAGGAACCCAAACACTTTAAAAGAAGTCTTTTTCCTAATCATTGGCTTCACACATCCTCACATTGAAGACCACTGGTAAATCTGTGAAAAACAGTGAAGTGAAATCATAATACTGCCTCAGATATTTTATTCTGCTATGTAGTTTAGATTGTGTGAAAATAAAATGTGTAGCCAAAGCCACAGAGTTGGCCATTTACCTCCACCATGCTCACAGTGTTCACATAAAAGTCTGAAGAGGAAAATTAAAACAAAACAAAACAAAACAAGAGATAATGCAGAGGAAATAATATTATTAGCCAAGAGGTAAGATGACAAGGGACCAAATAGCATTAGGTTAGAGAGATTGGCTGAGGCTATAGGCTTAGACATCAAAGAACAAAAGACTTTTGCAAGTGAAATGGCAATAGCCCCGCTTGCAACAATAAATGCTTTCTGCAAAAATGCATAAATGTATAAATGCTGCTGGTAAAGTGTTCCTATAAGTTACCAGAGAAGCAAAACATACAAGGAGAATGAAGGAGTAATTCAGCTTCTTCTAAGCCATGTTTCATGGAGATTTTGCACCCTCTGCAGGTCCAGGAAGATATAAAGAAACTACAAATATACCCATCTTGTAATAAAATACAGTAGCTATAGGCATAATTTTCAGTTCCAGCAACAGTGGACTTTGTGGGGGTTTTGAATGTGGTATTTATGGGTGCTGCATTTATGGGGGAACAGCTGTTTTCCCCTTTTCAGACCTTCCTGAGTGCTCTCCTTCAAGAATTAAGCTATATATGATATTTACTTTTCCTTTTAAACTCCAGCTGAGTACAGAGCACTTCCCTGCTAGCTGGGTTCAGGGCACATGCAATGACCACAAGCCTTCTTTAGCCAAAATAATTTCATTCATTACTTGGAAATAGTAGAAGAAAAGGGTTTTAAAATGACCAAAACCTATAACATATTCACCCTCACCTAAACATAGTCACCTTGTACTTCACTATATATAGTTAGACAATCTTTCTTCTGGTACTCATTCATATTCTTTGAACTTCTCCGCATGAGACATTTTGGACCACACATGCTAAGAAAGACTAAAAACTAGCAGCAATCATACAATTTTTTGTAGAGAGAAGATGATTTCAGGTAAAACATACTTTGTTTTGAAAGGGTTCAACAGAAAGTTATTCTGTATTCTAAAAAATAGGGTCGATATTGAAAGTTAACCAATGTATCAATGTAATCATGTAATGAAAATAGATGGTGTAAAAATCATTCAACCTAATACACTAGCACAAAAAACAATATAAATAGATAGAAGAAATTAAATCAATGGAGTTTGAAATTTATTTCCTCAAAAGAGAGTAATCCTCTAAAATATTAAAAGAGGAAAATCTTGACAGTGGCTGACAAAAGAGCAAAATAAATAATATTGTATTTAAGAGGTAAGTGAGTTTGACGGATTTAGTAAAACTAGTTATATATTATAGCGCACTCTTATCTGATACATCTGCCCTACTACATGTTACACTGCAGCAAATATAAACAAAGTCAGTGACTGATGATTAAAATTTGTGATGAAAAGACATTTTGGACTAGTATCAAGCGTATTCCAGTGAAAGACTGTATACCACTTCTCCTGATGGCTTCAATGTGTATTTAAAACAGCTGCTTTCAATTGATTTTGAAACCTCCATTGACGTCAATAAGAAAACAATGACAGCAAAAGATCTACGATAAAATATGATGAGCTTTAAGACCAACTGTACTTTTGGATATTTATTTTTTAAGCACTTTGTTGTTTTCAGTGGGACACAGATGAAAAACGTATTTAAATTTGAGAGTATACCAGCCTACTTTCTCCACCTCTCTCCCTTCTCACTGCATCTCCCATTTTGCATATCTAAACTCATACCCTGCACCTCCTACATAGGTGCAGGGTATGAGTTTAGATATGCAGAACCAGCCTTCCCGTGGTTTCCCACCAGTTACACTTTCACTTTCTTCCCAATTCACTAAAGACTAGCAATAAAGTCATTCTCTTCAAGCATTGTTATCCCAGGCACAGCTGCAGGTTGGGCAAAGAAGAGATTCAGAGCAGCCCTGCGGAGAAGGACTTGGGGGTGTTGGTTGATAAGAAACTGAACACGAGCTGGCTTCAGTGTGCGCTTGCAGCCCAGAAATCAACCATATCCTGGGCTGCATCAAAAGAAGTGTGACCAGAAGGTCAAAGGAGGTGATCCTGCCCCTCTACTCTGCTCTTGTGAGACCTCACTTGGAGTATTGTGTCCAGTTCTAGTGTACCAAACATAAGGATATGGAGCTGTTGGAGCAAGTCCAGAGGAGGGCCACAAGAATGATAAGGGGGCTGAAGCATCTCCTATACGAAGATAGGCTGTCCTGGGTTCAGCTACAGCAGTCA
>NW_009921205.1:0-20072 GCF_000696875.1 Nestor notabilis | reverse complement strand
GGCTGGGCTTGAACCACGACACCTGGCCATGGACATCTAACAAGAAATGAAAGTACTATTTTTGTTCTCCTGTGTCTGTGCAGAAATACATTTCATAACACTGGTAGCAGCCAGCTTGCTGAGACATCCATCAGAGGTGCTGAAGCTCAGAATTATGGTGGAGCATTTGTTCACGACAGCACCCCCAGCCACTTGGTCTCTGGGAGTTTTGCATTGCATGCTGGCTCAGTGGGGCACAATGCTGGCTTGCTGTTGTCATGGTTCTGGTTTTGCTACCACCTCAATCTAAGCCTTTATTCATTTGCTTGAGGCACGGTGTACTGGAAAGCAGTGGTGAAATCTCAAGCTTTGTGGTGTGCCTTATTTGACAAAGTTCACAGCTCTGCTACAGCTCCAGTTTATCAAGTAAGTGGTTCAGTGTACACAAGAGGGTCTTTCTTTCTCCTTTCAGTCTCCCGTGCTTCTGATTTATTGTTGTTCCATTATGTGTCCCCTAGGAAGTGCTCTCACCACATTTTCAGCAAACATGTCTTGCAGCAGATTGCCATTTAAAAGGTAAGCAGTTAGTTATTCCTATTTCAAGATTTGCTGTTCAGCACCTCTATGAAAAAAACTCCCATTAATGAAGGAGAAAGCTGAGTGTACACAGCTTCTCGCATTCAGAAGTCATACTGCAGAGACAAGCAGAGAGTCCTGCCTTCATCGTCTGTGCCAGCTGAGAGGCTTCATCAGTGTTTTCCCTGATTCTCCCCATGGGGTGAGATGGTGGCTCAGGTCCAGTGTGGCAGTCCCACATCTGCTCAAACCAGAGAGAGAAAGACTGGTTTTGCTTGCACTGTATAATTTGTGATGAGATCCAAACATGTTTTCTATTCTTCTTATGCACAGTTCATGTATTAAATACAGAGACAAATAATAACCGATATTCCTTGAACTCACTTGCTTTTATGAATTCAATTTCTTTAGAATCAGAACTTGCCCTTATAGGTTTTGGGTTTGTTTTTTTGGGTTTTTTTTTCAAATGTAATTTCAGCCCAAAGCCTCTTGACTGAGGAGGATTTAAAAACATCTCTAGCACTTAATACTTCTGCTTAGCCTGAGATAATTTTCATCCCAGCTAATTCAGTTCATTACTGAGCAGAAGTCAAGACTGACTCACTTTCACTGTTATTGATGTTTGTTTGATGAGAGACTACTTGTTAACAAAGCTGGATAGAGGTTTTAGAAACATTTAAAGGTAGCATTAGAAAACCACCTTGTAGTTGTCTCTAATTTGAAAAATACACTTTTGGCAAGTGACCCACATTTCATGTGTTATCTTCATAAAATAAAAGCAAAAGTAGAAAAGTTCAATCAACCCAAGCCCTAACATAGGGCAGTTCCCAAAGGACATGTAAGGAGCTGTTACTTTCTAAAATTTACCCATCAAAAGTGGAATGAAGTATACAGATAAAGTTTTGTTTGGGCCCTTCTACCTAGTTACTGACACAGACAAAAATAATACACCTTAAATAAATAAGTAGCAAGGGCACTTAAAAAAGAAATTAAGTATATATATATGTTTATACTTGTCTCAGCTATGTAAATTTCCACTACAATTCAAATCCAGTGATACATTTCCCACACTTACTTAAAGAACCTAACCCACTGTTTGTACTTCATCAAGATTATGTATTAATTGCTCGCAGCCACAACAGGGTAACACCTTGATCATTACCTAAAAACTTTCATGCTTTTTCTGAATTATTTTTTATATTTTTGTTCACCCAAACCCACTTGTGTAGCTAAATCATATTACTGGTTTAATTAAGTTATGTTAGAATCTGCCTAAAATTTAGTCTCTAACTAATAACTTTTACACATACCCGCTACAAAATTTCTTCTAAGATTGGCAAAATTAGTTTAAGACTCTTACCCATCTTGACTGGTATATATTTGAGGATCAGCAACACCCTGACAGCTGAAAGTGTATAAATACTGAGTTGCAAAAATGAACCTGTAGGGTTAAAACACGCAGTAGTACTCACAGCACTGAATGTAGGGAATTGTGAGAGATTTTGCAGATTTCCTCTCGCCATGAGATCCTGAACTGCAGGAAACTTCCCAGCCTGCCCAGCTCTAAGATGAGGGAAAAAACTTCCACTGGTTTTCCTGAAGTAAAATTACACTGTTTCACTTCTGACAGGCTCTGTGGAAAAAATGACAGTAAGAGTAATTTAAATAAGTCCTTTAAAACAAATGTGTCAGTGAAATATCTTTTTAGATGAATTCTCCCAATAGGAGAGTGGCTTCAGCCTGAACTGTTAAATAGCTTAGTTCTGGACGGGACCTAGCACTACCAGTGCAAAGTGTTTACACTTCAATTACAGTCACTAGGTCCCAACGGAAATGTTTACTCCTACCTACATCCCTCAAGCAGGGAAAAAAAAGGCAAAGCTGAATTATTTATTTTCCATTTCTATTTACTGTATGAATTAAGCTGTGCAATGGATCCTAAGAATCATTGGTCTGTTTAAATAAACAACATGACACACACCAGCCTGCAAGGGCAATCTGACACCAAGTTCTTTTGTTTCCATTTGTGGAGCAGGCAAATTATATATTGTACAGTTTGAACAAACCTATCCATGTGATTTTCATCAAAGAAAGATCTTCATTTGTGGCAGTAAGTTCCACTGCACCACTTGATGGTCTGTTTTTCGTAAATGGAAACATTTCTGTCTCTGGGAGGGTGAAGGAGATGACATTTCAGTTAAAGGAGTTGGTACATGTACATCTGTGGTTCTCTCATTGGTATAAAGCTAGTAAATGCCAAACTCACAGGGTTCAGGATTGTATGTATGTTAACCACAAACTTGTTTTTCCTCTAAATGAATTGAAAAGGAGCTTGCTGGAAACATTTTTCCAATCATTTGTGATACATTTTTGTCAGGGAACCAATAAATTGAGGCTAATTAAAATTTCTTGTTCAAACTCCTCCAAAGCTTCACCAACGCTAACTGCAGATTCAGGATGTTACATGGATTTGTCATTTCACTGCTGAATCTTAACGTTTATGGCCAATGATCCAAAATGCACAATCGCTAACCTAAAAAGGGAAGGTGCTCAGCCCAACTTCCTCACTCCTGTCTGCTGACTGCCCCTGAGAGGGCTTTTGTCAGAGCGGGTGTACCTGCTACATTTTTACAGGTTAGGAAGGCCAGCTTTATAGGTACCATTCACTCTCATTCAGCAAGATTGTTTACATAAGAAAAGGTGGCACTATTCCCTGGCCTAAATATACATTAAATAAACAAACTTCTTGCAGCCAGAGTGAAAAATTGCACGAACATTGATAGAGCAATTGAGTCATCGTTTAGCTCCTGAGACTGGAGCACACTTTCTGGAAGGCACTCTGGGAGGAGAATAGACATATCTTCCACTTCAGGAGCATGTCTCTCTCTCATGGTATGAGGGAAGCCTTGTAGCACAGGGCTTCTGTTTTTGCCTCAAGGAAGTGTCTCCTTAAGATGCCCCCTACAACCACCCAGGAGACACAGAGGCCACCCAGGTCCAATAGACTCAATGGAGTAAAGGTTGCACCAGCAACATTTCCCTTTTGGCCCTTAGGCTCAGGTACTTGAGTCTCTGGATTTGACCTGTGTTGCCAAGCCCCCAGAAGCAGAAAAGCCAAGCCTCTACAAGCAAAGCCTCTGAGGAGCCCTGAGTGAAAGAAGGATAGAGGAAAATTAATTGCTCAGAAGAAAACTTGTGAGGGAGCTCCAATGGCTCCCTAACACTGAGACTGAAGAAACCTAATGCCAGGTGCCAGCTGGTTATACCATCCTCAGCAGCTCAGCCAGTCCTCTTCCCATTCAACAATGACAAGAATGTCATTGTTGAATACAAGAATAAAAGTATTTGAAGAGCAAGGGCTAAATTTTTCTTAGATAGCACTTTTTACATGCCAGAGAACTTTCTATCTTTATGAACAAGGCCTTACTGCCAGAAGTGTTGATATTCAACACAAGTATTTTGTCATTTATTATTATGAAATAAAGGGTAAAGATTTCTCTATGCACACTTTATTTTGTTCTCTGACTGTTACTTTAGACTATCGGCAGTCTAACTGCCTACTATTAATCAGAAAGTTAATTTGATCAATCCCGTAGCAGGCAGATCCATGGCCCTTCTCCAGACAATATTGAAAAAGCAGGTTTAGCATCAAGGAGGTTATAAATCCACACTATGCAATCAAGCTGAAGGTGCAAGGAACAGCTATATTGAAAAATAACTAGTTATGTTCTTGCTACAGGCTTGAGATAATTTCTAAGCTGACTGGTCCCTCTAGAGTTTGACTTTGTGCTAGATAAGCATATAAACTCAAACAATATTGTAAAGCAATCCCATAGACTTCTAAATTTTCTAATGTTAACAGATAACCATATAGATTTTCAGAGCAAATAAATAAAAAAAAAATATTTGAGAGGAAATGAAATCTTCTAGGTCCTGAAGATGTAAAAAAATTAACTCACCCATATTTAAACGCCCCAGGTGAGTTTTCAGTCCATGTGATTCCTGCACTTCGGAAGCCCTTGGTGCTCTAGGAGACCAGTAAATGTGACTTGTGTTAAAGATCACATGTTCTGGCAGTATAATGTACTTTCCCATTAATATCCTCGGGAATATCACTTTGTCTTGGAGACTGATGTGTGCATATACTTCTGCTCGGCCTGGCAGAAGCTGCAGTAAGGAACTGCCCACTGTTGGACAGAGTTGCTGGTAACTTCCTTGCCTGCATTGCATCTCAAGTAGCAGGCTCTCTGCATGCTATCGTAGAGGTGCTAATTTCTATGTGGAAGTGTTAATTAATAACAACACATAAGGTCACCTCTCTACAATTGAAATTACTTCCCTATGGAGAAGGACAGAAAGCATCAGTGATGCAAAAGATCAAGCTAAAGCCACTGCAAATATAATGAACAGGCATGTTTATCCCTGGAACTTCTCTTACCAAAAAAAAAAAAAAAATATTAACTATTTGGATGCTAGAATATAACTTCTCACAGATTATAAGCACAGACAGATCCTCTTCTGCAGAACCAGCATCTCAGTTTACCTAATAATGATTTACTGATTTGTAGGAAAAGCTTTTAAGTCGATGATAACTAACAAAGTGGAAAAGGAATGCAGTAAAAGTCATGTCATCTCTTTCTGTGAAATAATACATGAGACAACATAGAACTCCTGCAATTCCTGCCTAAGTGCCCTCTCTGAGAGAAGTGTTTGCAGGACAGAAGAGAAAGGAAGATGGTAATTCTGTGGAATATGAAGAACAAGGTTTTCCTAAAGGACTCCCTAGACTCTGGGGTCAGTTTTCACTTGCAGGAATTTGTCTTCAGTTCTGTCTTCTCAAATGGCTTATCTCAGTCAAAAATTAAACCCAGTGAGGATGCTAAGAAATTAGTGGAGAATGTAATAAAAACTATGCAAGAAAGGTACCATCCCTGATCTCTTCTCCTGGGTAAGAGAGTACTAAATCTGGTAAAAGAGCAAGCAGAGACTTGGCTTTGTTGAATTATGTGACAGAGAAAGAGAAAACGCTTTGTGTAAGCCATTTTTCTACATGGTGAGTCAGGGAATTTACATCCCATTATGTGCACAGCAAGAAGTGTAAAAGTACAACTCCTTCAAGCATGTGTGAATAGACGCTCGGTATAAATCTCCATGATGAAGTGTTTGTCTCCAGTATCCTATGTGCTAGACCTTCACATAGATGATGAGCTAGGAACGTCAACTACCAAAAAAATTAAAATTGATTTTATTTTGTCAGATCTCTCATTTTATTATGTCAGATCTATGAAAGCTGGATGATCTCAGACTTGTAAATAATATGATGAGAATATCCTATCATATCTGACACTGATTTTTTGTTGCATGATTGAAACCAACAGCCAGAAAAGCAGTGGTGCTGCCAGCCAACATGGAGGTGACAGGTGAGGAAACTCTCTGGCCTGGAGTTAGGCTATAGTCAAGTTACTCAGTCTCTCAGTGCAGAGAGAAATTTAGTCACACTCTTCTGTGTGGGGTCCCTATGTCCAGAAAGTGGCTTCTTAGAACTTTTTCCAGGAGGAAGGGATCAGGCACCCTTCCTCATGTAGGATCATCTGGAAAAGTGCTTAGATGAGCCCTGCAGACCATACGGGGCTGTGCCTGGTATGTCTCTATGTTTACCACAAAGTCACAGCCTTTTCACGCAGGTTTGACTTACGCAACTCCTGAGCAAATGGAGTTGCAGCTTGTTTATTCATCTGCCATAGTGTGTGTTAGCTGTGCTACTATAGATCCTAGTATTGAATTTAGCCCTAAAGCTATTAGAGTTTCACAGGTACTAAATTCTCCAACATAATTTTTAGAAATATAAAATAAGGCAGTAAAGTTGTTAACTTAGAGCTCACTTGATATATTGTCAGCTCGAGGCCTTTCTAAGAAAACACATGGCAGAAAAGCAAAACAAAACTAAACAGCAACATAAATTCTGAGTTCATAAAATGTTCAGTGCAATTTACAGCATTGATAGTTGTTACAGGACTGTCTTATACTGCCAGGAAGTATTTAAATGTACTTAAATATACATGCATGATCCACCCTGCCAGATGAAATATGTGCTATGTAAAGACAGATGGTAACGAGCTGTGTATTCTGTATTTGACTGCTGGATTGTGTCATACTAAGACTAGTCGTAGTTATAAAGTTGGTTCATACAACTATTCATATTTACCTAGAAATTCTCAAGACTGTTATTGAAACAATGGTTCTTTTCTTACCCAAGAAATCTGAGAGTTTGAAAGTATCCAAGCTCTTCTGGAAGATGCTACTGTAAGCAAAGCTCGCTTAATATTGCCTTCTTTTCAGTTGCATAGGGAGATGGGTGGAGTGTAGATGTCACTGGGCAGAAAATAAAACAAAGCACTCAGAACTGGGAGCCAGACCAATATAATGCAGCAAAAGCTGGAGACAAAGCCTGTGAATAATTCCAGAAATAAAGTGGTAGGGATTTAAGCTTTGGACAAATACTACCCAGCAGTAAAAATATGTGAATCTTCATCAAGAAATAAATCTAAAACAGGATTTTTTTTTAAAGAACATCAAAATTAAATACCTCTGTCAGCCAGTAACTTTGGAGCTTACAAGAGAAGTATAGACCATCTGTTCAAGAGACCAGTAACACAATCTGTGCAGCTAATCAGCACGATAGCAGTAGGAAATGATTTCATATGGGCCTATCACATCTGTTTTTAAAACTAGTAGACTTTTTTATTTTTAAATACCTTCTCTGAATCTCTCACAAAACCTCTTTTCTGATACGATTTTAGCTTTAGTAGACAGCTAAACTGAGAATCTGGACATTCTACAGTTGGAGACTGAATATTGTTTGCTTCCTGACAAAAAGGCATTAAAAACAACTTTGGAGTATAGAAAATTGATTTAATTACTTTCTGGATGTATGAACTTGAAAAAAAACCCCACAAACCCTTGAAAAATAAATTGATAGAAAATAGATCTTTTGATTTCAAACAAAAAGCAGTAGGAATGCTGTTGTCCATAACACTGTATGTCAGCAAGTTAGAAAGTCAGTATGACCAAATGAAAATATAGCAATATGCTTTGCAGATTTATTCCAGCGGAAATACTGGCTCTGAATAGTATGTGCCTCTAGATGCGTAACTCCAGTGGTTTATGGGATTTTTCACCTAATTTCTCTAAGTCATCGTGTCTGTAAATGGCTAAATCAAGCAGGAAAGTTAAAGAATACAAAATAGCTAATCTTTCATATGCAGCAAGAATGGCAAAGCAGAAATGGTTACCTAGAATAAATAAATAAAAAAGAACTGGAAATACTTGAATGACCTCATTATTGAAAATACTGTTTATGTATCTTGGTCCTGCATTATTATTATACACAGGATTTTCTCCCCTTTTGCACCTGATGAACTGATCCTTGTGTTTTTTCTGGCAGCAGGAAGGAATTAGTAGTACTCAAAGTGCTTGGAGCTGCATTGTGGTCTAATAGAAAAAAGGAAATATGTGCTAGGGAGGAAACTAATGGCCTTTCCTCCCACACCCCTGTGCTCATGCCAGCAATTCCCCAGCAGGCTGGAATTTACTTTTCTTGCGGAAGCTAGCCCAGAGCTCAGTCCCCCAGCTTTGGGACCCAGGACATTCCTGTGTCATCTGCTGAAGTATGGCTCTTACACAAAGGGCCAATGTTGTGACCTAACTGGACTCAAGAAGTCCTGTTTCTCTGGTAGCCTTATGAGTTTATTCCCTTCCTCTTTTTTCCACAGAAAATAAGACCAGAGGAGATTTCTGTCTAACAAGGTCTGCTCCTTTGCTGTTGTATTTTAGCAAGCTCTAACATAATGACAACTTGCCTCAGTTCAGAGGTGATCAGTCTAAGCAGTTAGTGTTTCTAATGGGGGTATTCAGAGTAGATATTGACCTGGTTCAAGAAACTTTAAGATTCATACTTGTGGGATAGGGTTTATTCTGGGGTGTTATGCTTCTGCCCGAAGAAGACTAAACACTGTAATTGATGGATTTGGAAGCAGGACTGCATTTAAGTATTCTGCTTATCACAGCATTAAAATTCTGGTCAGTTCTACTGATAACAGGGATGCAGCTGAATCTGTGAGAAAATTAACCAGGCCCCGCTAAGTCAGAAGCATCTTAATGGTGATGTATCATCCAGAATAGTTTGTATTTTTCATGAAAACAAATTAGTCTTGTTTGTTATCCTCACCTGTTTACAAATGGTGTGTGCTGTCAATGTATTGACTGCACTTGCTCCAAACATATGAATAGGCTTTCAGGTAGAGAAGGTTTTCTGCAAATGAAATCCACTCCAAAGCAAGGGTGGGCAGAAAGAATCAACGTACATTTGCAATTTACGAGCAGTTTTCAATTAGCTTAGGTGCTCCTTGGACAATGTAGATGCATATTTAAAGCCATCCTGTTAAGATTAGGCTAATTTAATTAATTTTGAGCTACAGATACTGAGTTTTAGTAATAGACCATTGATGTGCAAGAAAGTACATTTTGATTTTATTTTGATTCCAGATCTGATCTTTGCAAGACAGTGCCTGAGCAGGGAACTCTCCAGATTCTCATCTATTTTCTGCTCCCTCCGTTATCCTTATCATAACAAAAAATTCCAGCAGTGAACAGTTTGAGGACTGAGTTGCTTATCACCACTGGTCTGTAACCAGGGCTTTAAAAAAATATTAATACAAACAACACAAAGCTTGTGCAGAAAAATAGATCACTTAAAAAATATAAAGTGAAATGGTAGGAAAATATAAGTGCAGGGCCCTTAAGTTATCTGCCAAGAAACAAGGAATTAAAAGTGTATTTGGCAAGGTATTACTGTTAGTTCCTTAAGTGCACTGGGGTTACATAGTTGTGCCTGCAGATCAACAGACATAAGCAGAAGACTTAATTCTCCTCCCAGTTTCCCTCCACTAAATTTACTGAAGTGGTAGAGTAGCTTCTGCAACACTAGCATGAGCTCCAACAATAATAACGCAGTTTAGTAAGTATAATGACAAAATTTGTTCCATATTTAGTCCCCAAACTCAGGTTCCTCAGGTTTCCTTGCAGATTTCTAAAGGTCATTTTTTGTAAAAAAAAAGAAAAAATTTCGAATGGTTAAAAAAAAAAAAAAAAAAAGGATGATTTGCAGTTAGGTGTTTCCTGCTACATTTGCAACTAATAATTGCATTATCACATGGGCAGCATAGGAGGGCACAGACTAGAGCAAGCTACAGTGATCATCACTGAATTCAAACTGCCACACACCTATTGCCTCTGAAATGACTGTCACAAATAAACATTGCAGATATACATACAGAGTTCAGTATTTTAGATCTGCACCTAACTTTTTCAAGGCACAGAGAAAGAGGGGATGTTTTGGCACCCATAGCAGAATGCAACACTCGTGACTTCAGGGAGGCAGGACCACTCTCCAAAACAGGGAGATGCTTTATTTGTTTTCAGTCACAGGTGTTTTTCCATCTGTTTTTTTCCATGCTGAAAATGAGCCAGGTCCTCAGGAAGAAAGGAGTAATGTCTCTACTTCAGAAAGAAAGTGTTTCAGGTAATGATGTGGTTTACCATACATTGCACACAAACCACAGTGCCTTCTGTCTGAAGATTTTCAAAGCAAGCAACAGATTCCTTCTCACCACTGTGGATGCTTTAGAGTGCCCAAGTGGCAGCATCTAAAAGTAAATGTGAATTACTGTAGGACATTTTCCCAGTGCTGTGTAATATCACCTAACGCAGAGTATAACATACCTGTGTAACTCACTGCTGCAGTGACAGAAGCAGTTTGGCTTCAAACAGTTCATTTGCAGTATTGATCCAGAAATAAAAGGCTCATGTTTTAAAGCCTTCTTACTGTAGCCCTTTCAAAATATTTCAATAAACTTTTTATCCTACTAAAATAGATCTAATATGTCCCAGCCTATTGATCAGGTATTGAAATTGCTGTATAAGGCAGTTTGAGGGCACTCTGATGCTTATTTGGTATCTAAGTGCTACTTTTTTCACCATGATAAAGAATACGTGCCCTGACTCTATTTTGTCTTCATTATTAAATAACCAGTAATTCTGTCTGCCACAGAATCCATCTAAACATTACGGGCTTTATGGGCTGTAGATGCGGCTAAAGGAACACCAACAGACATCCACAAACAGGCATTTTACTGATCCTCTCTACTGTCATGGAAACAGTGATGGAGTAATTAGCATAACACAGGATCACTGAACTTGTGTGTCAAAACGAGCAACATAAGAAATGGATTGGGCAGGGAGCAGTGGGAATAAATGTATCTTTAATACTGCCACAACAGTTTCCATTCAGCCCAAAGCTTCGTAGAAAGCTTTATGCAAGAAAGAGGATATAGTTTTCAGTGCACAACAGCTTATGTTACAAAAAATTGTTTCCTGTTCAGTGGCAATACAGAGCCTTTTTGGGTAGCAAGAATTTTCTTCTATATTTAGGAAGGCAGTTCTGAAACTGCAGTAATAACATGGGAGATTGAGAAAACTAGATTATCATGGGATGGTAGCTGGGTTATGTTACGATAGCAGGGAATGCTGCTCACTGCATTGTTGGTTTCAAACACTTTTCACTAGCTGGCATCACCATTCCAGCAAAGCAGAGGTTTGCACTAGATGAACTTACTGCTCTTAAGCTAGACTGAAAAGAAAACAACTCTTACAGATAAATGGAGCAACATGAAAAAGATGCAGACTTCTTGACATGTGAACCCTTCAAGATCAAGATCTCTTTGTTTTGCCACTGAAGAACCTTCTGATAAGGGTTCTGGATAAACAGCAAACCACCTGTGGAAGTGAGACACAAGTCTTACCAAAGTAATAATGTATAATCATCAAAGATCACAAAGCAATTTCTAAAGACAAAACTACCTGAAACCGGTCTTTTCTTGGCCTCAGCAGCTTCACTGGTTGTCAGCAAATGAAACTCAACTTTACAGCTTTTAACAGATTTCTGGTATTAACAGTGAAATGGGTTTACATGCATCATCCCCTGTAGTTTTCCAGTCTACTCTTGCTGTATAGACCCTGAAGGTTAATAAGCTAAAAATTTTACTTATAAGGAATTTGTTTTCAAGAGATAAATTATAGACAACTTTTTTGTAATGAACATGGCAAATTAAAAAAACATAAATGCAAGAGTGGTTTGAAATATGAGCAGGTTTATGATGGTTTAATATATTTTAGAAAGTTATACTTGTAGATATTTAAATTAAGCATGTATATTTATATAGATGGATATAGATCTAGCTGACAACATTATAGTTATAAATAACAATGTCAGAAAATCCTGTGGTTCAAATGAGGAAAATCTGGAAAAGCAGCACTCAGGTTTTATTTCCATCTATAAAAGACGTTGAAATCACGTACAATTTTTTCTTTTTCCAAAGCCAAGGTTATCCTGCCTTTTCTGCTTTTGCCTGTGCTTGTCCTTAGATAACCTTGAGGACAGTGAAAGGAGTCAGAATACTTGATGGGGTTTTTTTTGGACAACAGCTATTTTTTCACAGCTCTATCACAAATGGTAATCTTTTAAGACTCGTAAATTTCTTTTGCCTGTAATACTTATGACTTCATCCACGAGAAAAATTTGTTGGTAAAATTTCCACAAATACTTGTATGAAAGTCAAATAATACAAACAGTTTCTAGAAACTTTGTTCAAGAGAATGGCTACTTAACAGCTTAGCAAAAATAAAAAAAAAAAAAATCAAATATGAGATACAAAACATACATCTAGGTGGCAAAGCAATGGATGGCAAAAAACATTGCAAAATGTTTGAAAACAAGTGTCAACGATGGCTCACTGAAAGATATATTTCACTTTTCATTCTGAAACAGAAATGAGGACCTTTTCATTCATTTATTTAGTTACTGCTGGCTACATTCAGATTAAACGTGACTGTAAGCAACATAATCAGAGGAGTTGGAGGAAATTTTATTATTCCCTTGGCTAAGCTAAAAGTCCTAAATATGTAAAAGCAAGCTAGCCACTTACTTACTTAAAAAAATTGCCTCACAGCCTTAATGACTGTAAAGGAGGACTGAAAAAAATATCGTGTGGCTTTTATTTGCAGGTATTTTTTCCTCTTTAAGGAGTTAGCAATACCCATCTTTGAAATTTCAGCATCAAGGATGATTACTACAACTCCAAATCCTATGCTCTGAATGCATGGACACATAAGAAATTATTCCATTCTTGATTTCTGATATAAAAGTTATTTAAAAAACAATTCACCCTGAATTTTATTTAATAATTTGATTAAAATTCTCACATGCTCTTAGTGACTAACAGTTCATTTCCTGGTACCTCTGATGTCAGTAATGCATTAGATTTTTAATTAAAGCACACAGCAGAAGAAGAGAGGGCAGTGAAGAATCTTTTAAGAAAAAAAACTAACAAAACCAGCTTTCTTGAGCTTTAAGTCCACTTATAAATGAAGCTCATCTAGCTTTTACTAAGAACATAAACCGTATGTCTTCCTTAAATACAGACATATCCTTCCTAATTCGTACCGAAATCCTTCTTGGGCTTCAATACACACTACCTTTAAACCGAGGCATAAAAATTAAACAAGTCTGATAACTTAAAATTCTGTGCAGGTGTTTTCCCAGTAATAAATAATTAAGTATTTTGATTAATCCCTACTCTTGAAGCCAATGGGGGTTTTATAATCAGTTTTAATTGTAATAAGCACACATCTGAAATTTTTAGACACATTAAATAAAGATGTTTTAATAAAAAGACTGGATATTTAAAAGCATTTTATATAGATTTCTACAATGAAATTTTTATACTTAGAAGAGATGATGGAAAAAGGCTGGTAAGTCTCCCAGCTTTGCATACCTACCAATTCAAACTCCTAAGTATTCCAGCATTAAAATATTGCAGACTCTGAACATAATGTCTTACATCTGTTTCTTTTGGGCCTTTACATCTCCAGCTCAGAGTTAGAGCATGAGACCACAAAACACAGGAGTAAGGAAAAGCCACTGCCCACAGGTCTTGCAGTACTATGAGCACTTCTCCCTACATACCAGTCCTCCATAGAGAGCTAGGCAATCCCCAAATGGTGACATAGGCTTGTACATGTACTCAGACAGGTCCATGAGCACCACATGTACAAGCTTAGTTTATGGGGGATTATGTCTTGCCCCTGGGAAGAACAAATGGTGCCTGGCAGCAGTAGCACAGTCTGGGGCTGAACATGGGCTCAGGGCTCCAGTGCACAGCTTGGAGCCCTGGAAACTTCTCTCTCCCTCTCACATCAGACCACGCACAAATAATGAGAAAGAATGGAGAGACTGAGTTTGAGGAGTGCCAAGAGAAGAATAAAACTTGTGTACTTAAGAATCCAGGCTAAAAAAAAAAAAATAAAAAAATCTCTCTAGTGGATTAAATTCCCTGTCTATCCTCATGCCATTGAGCTGTGTGAGGAGGAGACGTGATATCACACTTTACCTTGGAGGACAGCAGTATCCAGCTACCACTTTCAGAAACATCTTTCTAAAAGATGAGCCTAGACCCAAAGGCATTTTAACCTGGGAATTAAAGAACTGAAAGGAATTATTCCTCAAAGGAAGCCGCCCATGTAGTTAATTAGCAATGAGGCTTCCACGACAGCGTGATTTTTTGTAACTTTACTTTCACTGAACTCAAATGAGTTGTGTATTAGCTTTTAAAAATGCTTTTAAATGAAGGGTTTGGGACTTCATATAAATAGGCATAAGAGACTGTAAAGGCGGTTAAAAGTTCAGGAAGATACTTCAGACAAATAATAGCATAAAATATGTCAGTACATTCTTGAGGAGGAGAAAAAAGCAATGGTCTTTTATGAATGTTTAATGATTTTTACTCCAGGATCAGCAAAGTCTTAATCAAAGCGGGATGCTGATCAAATAAGGCATGAAGATTCAAACATTCTTTCTGCATACTAATGCAGTATTATACTTGGACTTTTAAGTAATCAAGATTTGAAAAATGTCAGAAGATCTCCAGAGCACATCGAAGAAATACATGATTCAGTTAAACATTTTAAATTTCATGTCTTAAACATGAATATTATCCTAATTGCTGAAATTAAAGTGTCTACTAAACTTCTTTTCAAGCAGACTCAGGAATGCTGAATGCCATTTGGCAAACCTAATCTCAGAAAGGTATCTGAATATTCTCTTTAGCATCTATTTATCTTCTCTTTACCAAAAGTACAGCAAGCAATAGTAACACATGCACAGAAATGGTGAAAGTTAGGAAACTACACCCTTTCGCATTATGGCAAGATCTGCTATATTTACCCTACATCCAGTTCACGTCCCCTCAAACTCTTCCTTCAGTGGGAGAGGTATCTTTTTTATTTTTATATGGAATCCGCAGTACAAATACGCACATATGTATAGATCTATAGAGCAAATCACAAAATCATACAGGTGCCTTTAGATGCCCATAATATCACAAACAAAAAAAAACCCCCACAATTTTAATCTGTTCAAAAATCCTCCTATGAAATTTTGTGTACTATCTTCAGAATAATTGGAATCTGAATTTACATTCCAGGTTTGTATACTGACACGGTCTGTTCAACCAAAATAATATATTTCATTTCTAATTTTTTTTTTTTTGCTGGTGGTTTTTGTTTTGTTGTTGGGGTTTTTTCGGGGGCTGGGTTTTGGGGTTTTTTAGTTGTTGTTGGGTTTTTTTGGTTTTGGTTTTGTTCTTTTTTTTTTTCAGTAGGAAACAGATTTAAGATTTAATTGAAAGTTTTCAAAGTTTTGGATTAATCATTTCCTCCAAAACTACACATGCACGGTATGCAAATCTGCGTATCTGGTTTCCCTTTTCATGCCATAAGGAGTTTCAGTGAGGGACACTGAAGCTCTCCTGAGTCTTACCTGTCTTCAACACTGTCAGATTGTTTGCAGACACAAAGTAAATGGTAGTGGCTTGTGATAGCATAAGAATCTTGTTTGCCCCAAAAAGATGTGAAAACGGTTAAGTATTTCCTCGGAACTAAAATAACTGCCAGGAGAAATAGGCTGCTGTTTTAGTTTTGTAAAACTGGTTTGTTTTTTTTTTTAATACTTAACTTTGTTTTCTATTCAATATTATTGCATTTAACTGCAAATATAACCTAATAGTTTATTAAGTTTTGTAGTGAATTAAGGCTAAAGCTACAACAAACATGATTTTGACTTATCCCTGCTAAAGTGGCTATTCTCCAAAGATACCCCAGTATGAGTGTTTTTTGCATTCCTAGGCTTTGCTTTTATTATTTTTACTGTTATTGCATATGTTCACATACATTGTCTAAACATGAAATATGAATGATTATGAAATCACAGCTAATAGAAACATCACTCATTCATAATTTCTAAAGCTCCCTGTAAGAACTCTTCATATCAGAAGGAGGCTGCTTAATCAGTTGTATGGAAGTTTGGTGATGGTCAATAAACACAAGCCAAACTCTCTTTCTCTTCAAACTCTCCTACTTTCAAGACACAAGGTATATACAAAGAAAGTCAAAGATATTTAACAGCAGGCAGTACAAACTAGACAACATGTGCGTTTATTTTAATGAAAGAGAAGGGCTTGATGTTAGGGTGCCAAATGCAGAAATACTGTTACATAATGTATGTCTCCCACAAAAGTACATTAATATTTTAATATGTATTTAAATTATATCTACTGAAGAAAGCATAGCATGCCATTGTAAAAGAAATAATGGATTGAGCTATGCAATTATTTTTAATGAGTAAGGTTTGTACAGTTAATTTTAAGGGGCTGAAGAGGTACATGGATAAATTACTTATGAAAAAGTGTAGTGCTCATACAATTTTACTATAGTGAGACTACCCAAAACCTATTCCTTGCTAAATGTATGCCATATAAATGTATGGAGAAGATAGCAAGCAGAGACTAAACTCAGGGAATGTATAAGGACCAACAAAATGCACAGGAAAAGTAATCATTAAATCTTAAACTTGAGAAATGAATGTTTGCCCTTTGTTTACTTTGTTGAAGAGACAGGATTAGCAGTTCCTTCTTGTATATACACTGAAATAACATGTCTTTTTAGGAAGGTGACTAGGTTCCTACCACTAACTAAAATTAATATATGCAGTACTTTCTGCTGCCTAGTAGTACTATGAATTAGGGTTTTTGCCTACATCCAAATCTGTCATGAGAATTTTAAAATAAATTCTTCTAATGTGCATTTAGAACTGCTAGCAGTCCACCTCCTTTGCTTGTCCTTTTCTAGGGCCTTTTAAAGTGTTTGCTGGAAATAATTCCACTGCTATGATAGTCAGAATGCCTTGCTTTAACCATTATAGCTGTGATGCAAAAAATGCAAACCAGCCATACCCAAGGAGAACTGGATAAAACCAGAATATTCTGACATTTATGTTGGTGGTATTTGCTTCTACAGCTTGATCAAATACATCTTGGAAGTATGAAAATCATCAGCACTCTCAGCAAACTCTGGAAAATATTATGAGAGCTGTGTAGTTGAACTTGTCTTTTGCTCCTGGAGGTGGCCCTTTCAAAATACAGCTGAGCAGCATTACTAATGCTCAGTGCCAGTGTTGGTATTGCTCATTTTGTGCATACACTGAACTCAGTTTCCACCACTGTTTAATTTGGCAGAATTTCTTTTTAGGAACAGAAATGAAAAAGAAGTCTTTTTTTTTAATGGACTATCTGAAAAGCAGCTTTTCAAACAACAAAAAAAGTCTAGCACAGCTTTCTGGAGTCAGGAACTCTAAACAGAAGTACGTAAGACAAAAGGGTCCAGTCAGTTCAAACCAACAGCACATGGCCCTTATGAGGTTTTCAGGGATACCAGGTTTGTGGGTTAGTGGTATTAGTTGCCTAGCCAAAAAGAATACTACAACTTTCAGACTTATGGATACCCTGTTCAATCAAAGGAGTTTGGCACCAAATATTTGATCCTGCAGTTGAGAACTGATTTATGGTCACTGCTCCCAGTGGTTAGAATACCCAGAGAAACACAAACACCAGCTCTGAGGATCTCTGTTTTTCAAGACAACATTAGGGTATTGCTGGATCTAATGGATCCTGACTCAAATTTGACAACTGAGAACATGGACTTATTAGTATGTGCCAGGCAGAGAATTGCTCCTGGCAATCAGATTGACAGATCATCAGAAAAACCTTAGATAATCTGAAATTTAAAATAGTAGTGGTTTTCTTTCCTTTGTTATATTTATTCTTGAAAAAATTTCTCCCCTATCGATGCAGATATTTTGAGTAAGTTAAAGCAAATATATAGGCCATCTATACTGCTGCTTCCCCAGAATGAGAACATCACATGCTCCTTGTAATTACCATTTCTAGATATACTGGCTCCTTGACTTTTCACTCTAAAATGTTTTCATAAGCATTTTCTCCAACGTGACATTTCTTCTCAAAATACCAGTAGAAAAGGCATAAGAAAAGGCTGGTTTATTATCTGTGGCCCTCTATTGGAGGTTTTATTTTCTGTCCCTACACAAATGCTAAGTGTTTAGATCTTAGAATAGGTATCAATTATTAACAAAGATGGTGGAGAAAGAAAGCAGTTTTTCATGACAAATTACACCATAACCACTGTTCCATAATCTGGCATGCTGCACTTCCATCCTTCAGAGGACAAACTGCAGTATGACTAATACATCAATTTCAGTGCTGTTCCCTTACTTCTTCTGAAAAGCACCTTGCTATCTAGGACCACCCTTAATCTACCACCTTTGAAGACAGAAAATGTAATGAAAACATCCATCTCTGGTTTCTGCTAGCCTGTAATATTAAACATCAGAGTAATATGTTATGTTATAAAAAATGCTCCATCCACTCATCAATCATGCTCCTACTCCATGCATACTTGTCTGCTCTTCTGACACCTAAAATGGACACCTCTCCCTTTGCTTAAAGAAATTTCCACTATTGCAGAAGGGAATGAAAACTCTGAACTCTATGAAGTTAAGATATGCAATTCTTTCACTGGTAGCCCAGAGCTTTAGATTCCTTAGTGCCATTTTAATTCCTTAGTGCCATTAGGGATTTTAGAATTCCTGGACTGCAACTCATCATGATATGCTAAGTGCCAAAGTCCCAAAGCAAGAGGTTTGTAGGAGATACATAGCCAGCCATTTCAGGAGAATTAAGGTATTTATACTCACCCAAAAGCTTCCCATCCTTTTTACAATTAAACAAATTGTCTTTTACCTACATATGACACTCAGGGCCAGCTTGGGTTCACTCTGCCTGTGCCCTGGAGTGGAAGGACACAAGCCAGCCCGGATCTAAAAGCCACCTGACAGCATGAGTGTGGCACAGAGCCCACACTTGTTCCTCCACAGGACTTACTAGCTCCGCAGCGCCATGCCAGTGCTGTGATGCAGCTCTCAGCTGGCTGCAGCAGGCCGGGCTTGTTTCTGCCACATCACCATACCCATCTAGGGAGCAGGCTCACTGGTTTGTGAAGCACGGGTCCTTTATGAGGTTTACAAGACACAACTGAGCAACACCAGACTGCGCCGTAAATGGTGGTTTTCTCTTTGTTTCGCTACTAGGGTCCGTGCTTTTTAGCTGCACAAGCTCTGCACACTCTCACTGCTGCCACAAGGTTTGCTGTGGCCACGATGTGCAGCCTCCTACCAGCCAATGTGCCATCCCAAACCTCCTGCAGCCCTGCTGTAAAAAGCTCTCTTCATACTTTCAGCCTTTCAAAGGCATATCTGAGGGTTTTGCCTATAGTCATTCAGTACCAGTCCCAGAACGTTCTGTAGAGTCCCTGACTCCTCCCCAACAGGGGGAAGTCACTGCTGGGGAGTAAGTTTCAAATAATTTATGAATGTTCTAAGGCTAGGAAGTTAGTTGTCTCAGAGCACTTTTTATGGAGAATAATTTGTGTGTGCAAGTGTAGGGGTGACTTGAACAAATTTTTCAGTGACAAAATTTGGAAACATCAGTCAATTTTTCTCATCCTCTCATCTACTTCATTGACCTAGGCATAGACTCTGAATATCCTGAATAAGGCAATCACTACAGCTGTGTGCATTTCTGCCATGTCCTTAGTTACTGCAGAAGGTCTCAAGAGCAGTGAATCATATCCTAGTCCTGGCGTACATACCACAAGCCCAGAGGCCAAGGAACTCATTGAAATCAGTGAGTCTATACACAAACACACAAACATGCATACAAAACCACATGCTTCATTTTAAAATGCATTAATATTTTTCAATTGAAAAATCAAACCAAGCGAGAAAGTACTCGTAAGTATTTGCTAGCAGCAAACTACTGGACTGGATACCATCCTGACTGGTACATTTGATACGTGGAGCTTTCTCCAAGAGGTTGTCAGTGTTGATTGATATTTAAGGAGATGTTATCTGAAGCTTTTGATTTATCAAGGCAATGGAATAAAGAACAGAAGTCCTGCATCTTTACAGAATCATAGAATAGTTTGGGTTGGAA
>NW_009921204.1:15589-19829 GCF_000696875.1 Nestor notabilis | reverse complement strand
CCAGTCATCAGGAACTTCACCTGACTGCTGAATCCTTCTTCTTCATTCACTTGTAATGAAAGGTCTGACCCAAACTCCAAATCCACATACTCCATTCATTGTACATATCTCCATTTTGATCCTACACTACAGAAGTTTTGCTAATAACTGTGCACACAAATCGCCTGCTCCCCTGGCAAGTGAAAGCAATGGAGACCTGTTGCTGATACAGTTAAACCTCCTCACTGAAAAATTCAAGCTATCTAGCCAAAAGACTCTTCTGCCTGTATGTGTTGTGTCTGCTTTGGCTGTGGCTTCCAGGAGAGGTGCCGGCAAATCTTTGTCAGTGAGAATATTGTTTTTCCTACTCCTGAGCCAGTGGGGCTGTGCCAGGAAAACTTGGTATCCAGGACCTGCCTAGCATGACTCCAGTCCATTTCCACCTCTCTCTGAGCTGACTTTGCAATGAATGATGTGCAATATCTCACTTCAGGCAACTCACCAGTTCTCCCTCTCCAGATTGCTGTAGCTGCAAGGAAAACCAGTATCCCCCAAATTAGACACCTACTTGAAAGAACAGTGTGCCTCACAGTAACAGACATGATAAATGCTATGAGTAATGACAGATCCATGTGCTAACAGCACTCTCTTTCAGCCACCTACTGGCTCATTTCTTCTTTTGATAAAGGCTTTTTTCCTCAGGTTATGTATGAAATGCACACTTCTTGTGTGAAGGTGGATCTCTGCAAAAGCAGTGGGAGTAGAATGCAGAAGTTCCCTAGTCCTGGCTGTGGCTGTGAAACAGATTCGGTGTTGATCAGACAACTGGCACTCTTTGCCTCAGTTTCCCCACTCGTAATATGAATCATGTCTATGTCATAATCATGCCACTAGGCGTAGTTAATATTTACATGGTGGTGCTTTGGAGATGCTAAACATCAGATAATCCCAGGAGATACCACTATTGTCAGTAAATCAATTGTATCTACACAGTGAAAAAAAGCAGGCACAGATGCTACCATAATCTTATGTATTTTGGTACAAAATGAAATAAAAATCTTGCCTTCTGTCCTCAGATTTCTTGTCAAACATTCATTGTTTCACATGATGAAGCAGTTAGTAATACAAAGCATATTTCTATCCTACTTCATTTTACATAAAAAAGTGATTGAATCTTAATACAAAAAAAAAAAAGAAAGGCTGAAGTTACATTCTCCTGGGATCATCTGTAGCAAAGCGTAATAAGTTTCTCAATATCTGACCTAATTATATCTGTCCTTCTAAGTTTTGTTTCCCATAAGAGCTAAATGTCTATGGTTAAAAATAACATTTGAAACTCCTCCAAGTTCCAACAGAACTTTTTCAGCCTCTCTCAAATTTAATATCTATTTTTGTTTTAATTTTTCACCAACTCTTAAAGTTCTGACTTTGAGGCTGGCATTCTGCTCTCTTATCCAACTCCTAAAAATGTTTGGGTTAGATAAACTCAAGAGCTGGGGAGGGGGGGAAATTATATTACATGTATTTATTTCATGTTGGAAGAATACCATAGCTATCAAAACTAGTGACAGAGAGGCTTGGGGAAGGAAGGATGCCTTTGTGGCTGAAAAGCAATTGACTCTGTTAGAAATGTATCTTCTGGGTCATGCTGAGGTCTCTTGACAGACAACACCAGGCAATGGCTGTTTGTACTGTCTATCTACTATCTACTGTCTACCTGAGCACCCATTTTCAGTCACTGTCCCAGAGCAACAGTGATGGGAGGTGACACAGGCCCCAGCCCCTGCGACCTACCAGTCCTGTTTACTGCTCACCGTACCTGTGCAAAAGCTGGCAAACTGTGCTACTGCTGGGATAGCAGAATGCTTCATACTCATCTCTTCCTGCTGGCCCTGTTGTTAGAGCACTGGCACAGACCTGCCTCCACTTCACACATCAGTCAGAGATCCCAGTCGTCATTTAAAACGTTTGTGCCTCAATTTCTCACCCATAACACATGGAATAACAGCACTGACCTTCCTGAGCAGATACAGCAAAGCTGAAGTCCTAAAGTTTTGCCAAGGGCTAGTAAATCAGGTATCAGGTGTTTAAGAAATATGAGGGATTATTCTAACTGGTCACACTCCATTGCCAGGGAGCCTGATAATAAATAACATTTATACAGCAGCCTCCACTGTGAAAAGGCCAAGAAAAAAGGGAGTCTGCAACCAAAGAGCCAAGCAGGATTTTTGGATGGGAAAGTCAACTCAGGCCTCCTCTGCTGAGAAGCTTTTCTGGCCTTGTGGAAGCAAGAATCTGGAGATCAGATTGACTATTTGAATATCAAGCCTTGTGCACCTACAGGAGTCCTGCATCCATCAGTGTGGACAGGCCATAAAGCCTCATCCTGGAGCTTTACAAATGGTGCTGCCTGGTCACAGGCGCGGAGCTCCATTTTCACGGTCCAGCTCACGGGAGGGGGGGCACAAGCTGAACGACAAACGCAGTGTATAATTGCCCAGCCGTTCTGCTTCAGGGGACTGGGAGACTTAAATGTCATCGTATACAAATGGGAACTGCTGGGAGAAATAGAGCAGTGCAAGGCTCAAAGTGATTTCAAAGGCACACGAGTCCAGTGCTCTCTCTAGTTCAAGGCTGGAGCAGATAGCTGAAATTCCCTCAGAAAGAGGCAGGGAAGATCTGGGAGGATGAGGCGGCAGCTCCTCCACGGGTCCTGCAGTGCAGAGGTCCAGTTTTTTAAATAGGTGTCGGCGCAGTTTCATGGTTGTGATATTCCCAAAGGATGTGCGCATTCAGATCCCTGCAGGCTGAGATGGGCCAAGCTCTCCGGTTTCACTAACCTTGCCCTAACAGTGAGTTATTCGGCTGGTGCAAAACATGATTGAGAGCTCTGAATCCTAATTTAGCTGAAGCGTCTGACTTTTTCCTAAGAACCCACGTGAAGGACACGTTCATACCTTTCCTATGGACTGCGTTAGGACCACAGGCTGCTTGCTGTGAGTCCCCAGCTCTAAATGCAGCCCTCTGCCACGGGGAATTCAAGGCAGAGCCAGCCGAAGACTCCTCAGAAGAGCTGGTTGCACTGAACATTGCCATCCTGATGACAAGGGGCCAGGGCTGGGTTACTCCTGCCACAGGAAAGGGGAAGGAAAGGCAGCACTGTGACAGAAAACCAGGCTTATTAACACTGCCTCTACTGCAGAGATAGGAAGGGTGAAGACAGAAGTGCTGTTGCAGGATGGGGCCCTTTACCCCTGACAGCAACTGCTGCCCTGGCTATCTGTGCTCCTCTGCAGCCATGAGCCTGCACCACAGCACATCTGCATTGGGTGGCAAAACACCATCCGGTCCCTGCAGAAGGCTTAGCTAATACTTCATACCTAGCTGGACTAGGTAATCATGTAGGTCCCTTCCAGCTGAACTGTTCTGTTCTGTTCTGTTCTGTTCTGCTCTGCTCTACTCTATTCTGCTCTACTCTATTCTGCTCTGCTCCACCCTATTCTTTATCACAGAGCCATCTTACTCTGCCCAGTAGTTGGATCCCATACATAGAGTGTTTTGCAAGATGTTTGGAGTTAAGGCCTCTCCTCCATAGAGAGGAACCATCATGGGGTAGCTGGGGTTGGGAGCAAGGAGACCATCCGGTGTTCATCCCTGGAACAACAGAACCACCAGGCAAAGGAGGAAAGAAGACAATACGGCAGAGCTGGACTTTTCTTCCATGGGAGTCCAGCTGCTTTAGCTCAGGACTAGAATATAGCTCACTTGCAATGCATGGGAGGATTTCACACGAGAATTAAATGCAATGTTTTCTAGCTGTTCTGCCCTCGATAAGGTGTTGAACTGACATTTTTCTTTTATTTATGTTCTGTTTTGTTTTTTTTTCCTTGAAGAGCAAAGTAGAAATTAAGGATCCCAGACAATTCTGTAAGTTTAAACAGCCCCAATTTTGGAAAATGGTTCTTTTTTTCACTAACATATTTTCTAATAAAAAGTGCAAGCACTTAGCACATGACATTCTTTAATGATAGATCACAGCTCCACCTCAACCACAATAGATGGGAAAAATTGCTAGTACAGAAAATCCAGTGTAGCTCTATCTTGAAATAAGGAGTCTACAATTTTACCATTTTAACATTAGACATCCTATTTGGGGAGAAAAATGAAGAGAGGATTGGGTTTTTTCCAGAAAATATTGACATTTCCAAAAGCAAGTTATTCGTAGGTGATGAGACTGATTTACAGCAATATGTGCACACAA
>NW_009921204.1:0-15558 GCF_000696875.1 Nestor notabilis | reverse complement strand
AAGACTGTGAACAGGAATGTCAGAGACTCATTTCTAAATTGGGCACTTGCACCTGCATGTGCAATATTCCAAACTTAGTAGGTGCTTCTGACTGTTTTCCTATGTCTGATTTTCAAAAATCTGTTCCTTGCTAGATTGAACTCATTATGTCCCAAATATCTTCTTAAATACGAGTTTGCATGTGATATTCATCCTGGAGTTCTCTGCAAGATCAGTTCCAATGTTATGCTTTCAGATGTTATTTGTTTTCATTCTTCCACAGCATTTTTCTGTCCTCACTTTCATCTCTATCTGATCTCCCAGTAAACCTTTATAATCCTGATATGCTGTTTTCATAGTTTCTTCAATAATCTCTTTGAAGAGACTGGGCAAGCTAGACCATCCCTTAAATGATGCAAAACATTTCCCTAATGTGGACGCTATGTGTGCCAAGAAATTCCTGACTTAGTTTGAGTGTTTCCATACTGCATTCATGTATGTCAGCAGCACTCACGGGAGCTCATTCCCAGAGAGGCTATGTTGCACCTTTGGGTCACCGCATCTGCCTCTGCCAGTCCCAATACAGGGTGCCCCATCCCTCACCAGGAAATACCCACCCCCAGCAATCACCTGCCCAAAGCCCATCGTGACAGATTCTTTTTGGCATCCTGATAAACAATTCAGATAGCCAATGTTGGTTTACTTTTATGGCTAAATACTGCCCAGATGTCTCTTTTTAAAGAACAACCTTTTTTTCTTCTTTTTTGATGTCTAAAGTAAGTTCTGATCACTCAAGCAAGGCCAAAGCAAAGACACTTTAAGCAGAGAGACACAAAAATAGGTTCCTCTCCCATGGCAATTTTGCATTTCCAGCAGACCTGCTCTTCAGTTGTTGCAACAGCCTTTACACAATCGCTGCTCCTTTGCTGCCCCACCTCTGTAGGGATATTTCAACCCACTGAGCTCAGCACCGTGCCTCCCTTCAACATGAAGGCTGTGGACAGATGCACAGGCTGGTGTGACAGCAGCCAAGGTGCAGCTCAGTTGTGCAGCTTGCTGGGAGGTCGGAGCCTGCCCACTGTGCCCCTTCACAGTCTGCAGACCCCGGCATGGAAGGACAGGGCTCCTCTGGTTTCCAGCTGCTGCAGGCTTGCTAAAGGGAATGAGGGTTTGTTCTTCTATCTCCATTTGTGAGAGCGTTCAAATACCAAAGTTAAATCCAGGCTTATCCACTCTTTTCTTTACATAAAAGCTTCCACTCAAAGCAGACACATTCTTAAATCTATTATCCTCTATATTCTTCATAGTGGTTCTAATTTTTCCCACGTTGCTCAAAGCTCTATCCTCAGGTGACTGTTCTCTGAGCTTTTACAGTTCAGCTTTACCTTTCAAATAAGATTTATCCATTAAAAAACAATTCCACTGCTTTTTGCAACTATCATTTTGTCACATACGGATTTATTCAATAAATGCTTTTAATAGCAACATTTCTAGGCTTTGTTTGCCAAGGGCCGCCAGGCTTTTACAAGCCAGAGCTGGCACAGACACTGAATTGCCTCTCTGTACCCAGGGGAGAGTTCCCTGCTGGTCATGACAGAGGTCCTGCACATGCAACTAAATGAAAGGAAATTAAAAATGTGAGCATCTACATAATTCACAGCCAGTAAACGGTGGAGAGTAGCAGGCTTCCAGCAACTTGTAGACCTCAGCAAAGCCTCTAATGAAAGCAGAAAAATGTGATTTTAATCTGCAGTTACCCAAAGCCCTAAAAGCCCAGCTTCAACACAAGGACCAGGACAGGGAACTATATATAAAGGCCATCAGGAAGAGCAAATCCAGCCAGCCCAAGGGCATTGGGAAGTAACAGCTGACAGGACAGAGGAGAGAGGTCAAGATCAGTATGTCAAAAATCTTCCGTTCCTGTGACAGCCTGAAATGAAGCAGCATTGCTGTTGTCTGTCTGCTGCTTGCTGTGGAGCAATGGGTGTCCAGCACTCGCCTCTTGGTGTGTGTAGCATCCATCCATGCAGGACTTCACATGTATCTCCTGAAGAACTGCAAACGGTGGGAATTACTGGAACAGAAAGTGAGTCTCTCTGCTCTGCTTCCCTAGGCGCTTGCTTTTTCTGAGGTTTTTAGACGTCTATTGCTAAATCCTTGGCCCAAATTCCCATCCTTAAAAGTGGCACAGTACTAAGTTTGGCTAAAGCAAAATTGAAAGAGAAAAGAGAATGCATTGCCTAATACTGGTTTGGTTTTCTTTTCCCCAAGAATTCTAAACTCCTTTTGGTGCCTCTTTTGCTTTCTTTCAATGAAATATTTAATATACTCAGACATTAGGAGGACTTCTTTTTGCTCACCTTCCTCCATTCTTTCCATAGGTACCCAGTCCCACAAGGACTTATTAATTAAATTCTCTCAGTACAGTGTTATCTCTCTCTGTCTATCTCTATTTTCTGTACTGCAGCTTGTGTACATCGTCGAGAGGAATCAGAGACAGCAAAGAACCAAATAAAAAGATCCTTCCAGGAATAGAGTGTTCGATTATACAAAGAAAACCAGCAATTTAGATTGCTCATCCTTATTTCCCAGAGGAGCCCTCAAATGTCTTTGTTCTTTGGCTTTTTAAGATTTACCTTTTCTGGTAAAATGTTACCTGTGAAGTGAAGGGCAGGTTTTTGGTCACGTTTACCTGCTTTTTCATTATCAGCTGTTACATATTGTTCTTCCTTGTGCTCTGCCTCCAACAAACAGTTTCGGGGTGTTGGGCAGCACTCCCTCTCCCTGGCTCTGTGCCCAGGCTCCAGCTCTGGGTTTCCTGGGGGCAGCCTGGCTTCATGCGAACACCACAGAGGGCTCTTCTCACACATGACAAAGTGCCATAAATGCATTACTGCTGACAACAGTGATGATGAGATCCCTGAAGAGGCCAGGGAAGGAACGAGCACAGGGCCCAAAGCCCCTTCTCATCTCCTGAAGTGCTGTACCTGTTTTAAGTGCAAAGAACAAAGTTCCTCTCCCGGAGCTGTCAGTCAAAGCCAGCTTCCTCAGTGCTAAAGTTGCTATAAATACCAGAGTAACTCTTACAAACATAAATGGGAAGTATAGTAACATATCTAATTCACCAGGTGTTTCAAGCTGTGAACTCCCTGCCTCCTTGAAGTCCACAAATTCAGATGACTCACAGCCATCACACCTATGTTACGTGTGCATGCATATACCTGTTTTGATATGTTCAGTATTTTGCTCTTGTCTAAAAATAAAGCTGTAAAAAGGAAGGCGGAAAATCCTTTTACTGCCTTACACTTTAGGCTGGGAACCTGATATTACCTCCAGTAATGGAAGATTTGCCATCTTCCTAGCTGGCTAGATATTGTATCATTTATGTTGGACCTCCTCCAAGATTAATGGCATCATCAGTGCAGTTTTAACAGTCCAATCTTGCTAAATCTCTTTGTTTCAAAATTTGATTGTGCCCGATCTACATTATTTTAATTGTTTAATGCATTATAATTAAGGCTCAATTAGATCTAACAGATTCCAATTCAGCATATCCGTCTGCGAGCTACGGGAAGCACAAGACAAACGGGGCTGATTCCATGCTGGTTTTTCAGCCCAGGGACCAGGTACTATTTTTGCCACTGACTTATGTTTGACTGCAGGCAAGTCATCTATCTTTCTTTTTCCCCAAGGGACTGCAGCTCGCAGTGTTTATAGCCTAACTGGGTCTCAGCACAGGTTCACATCTTTGCACGCAAGTGTTAAGGAAATAACGAAACCAACCCACAGCCCATCCCATACGCAGCTGCCTTCTGACTGGGACCGACTCCTGTTTGTGCGGAGCACAGGAAGAAAGACCGCGAACACGGAGGCTTGTAAATATGCATGTCATCTCAGTGTAAAACATGGAAACCTCCCTTCCCTCCCCACCCACCTCATACCGAGTTCTGGCAAGATTCTGGTGCTTCCCGGAGGACAGGCTCTGCCTACATGGAGGGATACCTTCTACTTGCTGTGCAGTGTGCAGCCCCATGAGAGTCATCGCCTGAAAACTCCGTGGCTGCAGCGTGCACAGGCCTGGCCTCCAGGCCCCCTGCACCACCTCTCCAGCAGTGAGATCTTTATTCTGCCTGCATCCAGGTTGCAGGGAAGGAAGGATCTCTGTTTGCCAGGGCTTGAGAGACAGCAGCTTTTTCTGAAGATGGAGTTGGGAGAAGAGCAAGCAGGTATCATGTGTTCCTTTCAAACAGTGAATGAACTTGCCAACCTTCTCTTCCCCATCACCTTAACCCAGCACTTCAGTGGGAAGATCACTCACCCAGGACAGAGGGGACCCGGATCCAATTCACTTTCCTATCTAAGAGAAGAAACCAGTTTCTTCAGGGCATAGTCTTGCTATCAGGCTCCACAAAGGGACCTTTAGCTCCTGTTAAAAATTTGTCACATTTGCCCAAAAATTAATGGCATAATTTTGATCTTGAGAGCAATCATGACCTGCTGGCCAGAGCTCACAGTCAAGGGCAAGGAGATCCGATTCTGCTCCATGCTGTAAGGACTACTTCTGTGTCTTATATGCTGGTTATTACTGTGTAAAATAAATAGACTACCTTTCCAAGGAATATCAGGGTTCCCTAGCACCCTCCTTGCAGCAGTATCGTGAAAGACCGAAACCACTCTATAGATAACACATCAGACCTTGGCTTTCTTCGTCATGAAAATAAGAAGGGAAAAACCAAACACAACCTGCCATTTTCCTCTCCTTGAGGAAACCACATGTTAATGTCCCCCAACCCGACAAAAGACATTCCCTTCAGCATTGCAGGCCACCAACTGCGCGAGGTCACTAATGTGACATTAACGAACATATGCTCCAAGGAGGACACCACAGGAGTGACACGAAAAGACCACATGCACTTGGTCCAGCAGAGATGCCCCCCATGAGGTTACAGAACAAGCCCCCACTGGTACTGGGTTTGCAGTGCCAGTGGTTCTGTGGGCTCACATCCAGCCTTCTCTGAAAGTGTTTTAGTCAGACTGAGACCCTCCCTCCAAAAAAACCCAGGGAAAACAGTACCTTACTTAGAAAATTTAGTCTAGAAGAGGCAGGAAAAAGGATCTCCAGCAAACATGCAGATAGAATTTAGATTTTAAAGCCCTAGGAGAAGAAGGGTTTTTTGGAGGGGAAGTGCCTCTTTTATTTTTAAATCCCTTTGAACGTTTTCAGATCTGTAAAAATATGCAGTTAGAACAGCTGTAATCAAAATAATATACTGTGTATTTCTGTGAGCTGGTTTGGGGATTCTTTCCCACTCCCAAGACATAACACAGGCTTGGTTTTAGGCAGAGAAACATTTTTATTTTTGCAATTTTTTTCTCTGAAGAAAATGCACTTTCAGATCCATGCGGGACAGTTCAGGAATCTGAGGTGCTTCGCAGGCTGTTGGAGCTGAAAAATGATTTGCGCATTTGCAGCGTTTTGTCCGGGTATTGTGACATCCATCCAGCCCTTTCCGTGCTGCCAGGTACAGTTCAGCTGATGGTGACTTGCTCTTTGTTACGCTGTCAGCGGAGCTGCCGAGCATCTCTGACTCAGGTGGGCAGAACACTTCACACCCCAGCAGCCGTGACCACAGACTGGGAGGAACCCAGCAGGAGCTATTGCTGCCAAGGGAGAATCTGTCAGAGCAAGAAGCTCACTGGGGAGTGCTGGGGAAGGGAGGAGCAAGCGCAAACCACCAGCAAGGTTGGTCTGTGGGAGGAAGACTGTGGCACAAGATGAGATTTCTGGTTGGTGGCATAGAAAAAGAGGACTTTAGTGGCGTATATGTCCAATGAATGCATCAGACCCCTCTGAACGTCCTGTGAGCTGCCATGCTTTATGTACCTGGAGAGGGGATATGCTGGAGATAGATACATGGTGTGAATGTCAGAGTGGTGCCCGGGGCAGGACACACCTAGCAAACTCCCAAATCTCCCTGGGAGTGGCACGCTGCACAAGTGCTAGGAGAGGCTTCATTTACAGCTGAGGCAGAGGTACATCAGCCAAGGCTGGTACCTGAGATCCTGCAGGAAAAGTCTTCCCCACGTTTGCACCCAGCTGTTTGAGGGGCAGGTTTGGTATTGCACATCAATGCCTGTGCACCAAGAGCTTAGAGGTTTCATCAGAGAGAGCTCCTAACTGTGTTTGCCTCATCACCAGCTATCTGTAGGAGATGGAGGAAACAAATAGTTCAGAGCGTTTCTTGGTCGGTGCTGAGTAGCTGTAGCATGTACCGCACTGACTCATGGGTTTAAGCATGCTCTGTAGAGTTCAGGACATTTCAAGAACTCCCTGCTTGAACATCAACCATAGCTCTAGCTGGACGCTTCCGAATCTCCACCTTGTCTTATAATCTGCTTATTAACACCCTGCCACCCCATGTGTTTTCCAATAGTTGCAGGATGCAGTACAGATCTTTCCATCCTTTAAGACCACCTATGGATTTCATCTGTAGTAGTGATTTTTAGGAGTGTTTCTTTTCCTCCAGCAAAATTCTGAAAGTAGATACACTTCATACTTCTCTTATTACCCTCCTTCCTTCTTGTTTTCACACCAGGTGGAACCTTTTCTACAGCAAGTTTTGGGGGTTTAGGTTTTTTTCCCCAAATCTTGTCCCTCCACCTACTGTCCTTAGAAGAGCACCCAATCTGTGCTTTTGAGTTCTGAGCTTTCCTTGTGCAAACTATCTTCTGTGAAACTTGGCATCTTAATCCGCGGCCTAGCAAGTCTTCCTGTGCGCTGTTGTCTCCACACAACTTTTTTGCATTTGCAGGCGTGAGCTGTAACCAGCTCTGGTGACAGTTTTTCTGTTAAAGAATAAGAGGAAAAATGACATTGTAAAATCTGGAGCCGATCAACAAATCTGTTGGTGAAGCTCAGAGGAACTCGCAGCATTCTGAAGTTAGTCTGCTGCTATTACTGCAGCTCGCATGCTCCTTACTGTAATACAGAGATCATTTGGTTACAGGCTAGTTACGCTCCTAATGAGCCTGGCCAGAAGCCTGCCAAGTTTGAAAAAAAATGCTTAACTGAGAAGTGAGACATTAACTACTTGAGAGATAATAACATCCATAAACTGGGATTCTCAGGTTAAGAAAAAAAAAAGAGAATCCAGAAGTTGGGAGACAAAAGAGAGAACCTGCCCTGTGAGGCCTTGGGCCTGGAGTTTTTGCTTCAGAAAGCTTTCCTTGGGCATAGGTTTCAAAGTCTGCCCTATATAAATGATGAGAACAATTGGCTTGGTAACTCTGGCCCTGACTTGCAAGTGACAGGGTGGGATCTCAGCCCCTTCCTCGGCCTCACATTTTCAATATGGCCACAGGCAAATCATGCGACGTTTACCTGAGAGGTTTGTCCGCACAGAGCCTTATCCTGCAGGACTGGGTGTAGATGTCAATTTGCCGCTGACCTTTAAACGACTGTAAAACTGTAACTTGGCCACACTACAAGCACTCCCACTAACTTTATACTTCCTGGGGCTTATCTATTATGCAAACCAAGCAGGTTTCACAAGCTGGGAAGTTGTGCAGAAGAGCAGCATTTGTCACAGCCCAGTGCTATGCACGCGTGTATTCTTTGTTTTGACATCAGCTCAATTGTGTCCTGTATGGATAACTGACCAGAGAAGAACTACAAAAACTTTCCATGCTAGATAAGGTTATCCATCTTGAAGAAGAACCTGACAGAAAAGACAAAAAGGAGACAAGTTGTTTTCCTTTGTTTCTCCAGCTAAGTTGACATATAAAATACACAATATGCCGTTTTTTAGAGCAATACAGATCCTTGGAGATCCTATGGAGTTGTAAGCCTCCATACTTTATTCTAAAACCACTGCAATGCTGGGTTGGATATACTATTTGAAATGTGTGTATAGATTACAAAAATAATTGTTTGATTCTAGTTAGCTTCTTTTAAAGAGGATTCACTAGTCCCAGCACACAAGAGCAGGGTCTCCGAAATGTCAGGTAGCTGTCAGGGGGCACAGTAAGAATCCACAAATGTTTGATGAGTATAAGTATCAAAGCAGGAGATTCTCCAGTCAGGGTGGAAAGGGGTCGTTGCCAACTAGTTTTGTTACAGCTATTGACATCAGCACATCCTAACAGCCTGGTTGAACTTTTTTGATGAAGAAACAGACGTAACTGGCTCCCACCAGGGTATATCTGAGACCTCATTACTAAATCAGACAGAGTTCTTAGGCCGGTTAAGTTACAGGAATTGACAGTGAGCCAGGACAGCAAGGGAATACAAAGATAGTAACAGACTCTGGAGATTCTGGGAGGAAAAAAGGTGTTTGGGGTGGGAAGGAGGAGGAAGAGGCAGGGCAAGAGACTCAAGCTGCTCTGCAAGAAATAAAACAAACAAGGTGGGGTTTGACTGACTGTTGGGTTGTCTCCTAAAATCTGCTCTGCCGTAACAACCTTGGGTTCTCTTCCAAAACCCATTCTCCATATAGGGCACATGCTATGCTCAGCATCTCCGAGAGTACTCTGACAGGCTGGCGGCTCTCAACCGCTATATAAAGGCTGGCTTCCACCTGCCTTTTCCACAGCACAGGCATTTAATTACCCACTTTGTCCTCTGTACAGCTGCAGTTTTTCACAGACCTTATTTATCTTCAAATTTCAGCTCATCTTTCAAATTTGGTTGAAAATGGGTCCCAGAGTTTTTAAGGGGAATTGCTGAATGTACAGAGAGATAAACAACACAATCCCATAAACCTCATTTCAAAGGCAACCAGGGCTAAAAAATGCCAGTTTTTAATTTCTGATCCTGTTCATGCCAAATGTTGTCTAACATTTCAGCAGCAATCTGCAGCCCTGAGAGCCTCTTTAAATATCCTATCAAGAATATAAAATAAATTGTGATAAATGTAGTCAGTATAAAATAAAATGAGTTGAAATTGGTTGCTGGGATGCAAAACTGAAGTTGACAGGCAGTTGTGAGGAAACTTGCAAGAAAATGCTTATTTTATGTATTTCTTTGGGGCTTAGCAGCCTGGAGCTGTCAAGATGGTTTTGCACATGCTCGGCAGCAAAAACAAGGGAACTGAGCGATTTTACCAGTGGAAAATGTTAAGTTCCTACTGCATCAAGCAAACCTTCAAGATTAGAAATGCTATTAATACCTGTAACTTAAATGAAGTTACTTACATATGTATTTACATGCCTAAGATGCCCTTGTAAAACTACATCTTTAATTTCTTTAATAGCTTGTTGTGATAATTTTACCACGGGCTTGTGAAAAATCTAAAGAAAATAGAAGTAAGTTCACCTTCATCCATACCTCTATTGAACCATTCAGATAGCAGTAAGAGATTAATGAGATTTTTCTGTTCTAGAAATTGTTGTTTCTTAGACCACCTCATAAAATGACCTTTGAGGTGCGGCATCATTCCATTTTTAACTTCAAATGATCAACTAATACATAAGTCACTCTATTAATGATTACTTGGATTACCTTATAAAAATACAGGTTCAGTACATTACTCCTTGATCCTTTTAGTGGCAAATGTTTATCGTGAGAGTTTGCATGTATCCTAGAGCAGCTATCCTGGTTTGTTTTCGAGGTCCTCTAGAAATCCTCAGTGTGTACCCTATGAGACTGGCAATTTGCACCTTAGCAATATTTCTGAGGTATTCAACTCTAACAGCTATGGTATATGTGTAAAGACTGTAAAGAAAAGAAATAATTTATCATTTAAAAAATAAGAGACAAACTCAGAATAAATGCACACAAGAGAAGAAGCTCTGAAATTAAATGGCAGAACCGATTTGAAAAAAGACATTACGGAGCCTTTCTCCTGGCAATCAACATTAAAATAACATTAGCTAGTAAGCTCAAATAAATAAAAAATAAGTCCAAAAATAAATCAAAGCAGGTATAATAGAATGATGTTAGTCTCAAGTTTGCTTCAAGACATCCTGTCTCTTCTGGTAACACTTCTTAAGTATTATCTTGCTCACTCAAAAGCAGTTACACATCACAGAAATGAATACAAGCTAAAAAGAGTTCCAAGTTCCCAAATCCCAATGACTATTGTTTGCAAAATAAAAGAACTCTTTTCATCTATAAACCAACAGAATTACTCCGGATTCCATAATTCAGGGTGTAATTCAGTCCTGTGTGGAGGATCGGGATAAGACTGATGCACAGCTAGTTTATCAACACCACATTAAATTCACTTGAACTCGTACTTCCAGCCTGGGAGGACTCATGCTTAGTTGGTGCCCACCAACACCCCCAGCAGAGCGGGTGGCCAACTGCCCCCATGCATCCCAGGGCAAAGCATGCCCATTTCGGCACCATCCATCTTGCTTCCTGTAGGGAGAAATGGAGAAGAAAATGTGTGATATTCTCTTTCATTGTATCTTTGGATAACACACAAATACCTCAGCACTGGGCCATCAGTTAGGAATGAGAATATAATAAAATTGTAATATATAAACCATAGATTCCACTTGCAGGCCTCTGTCTGGCCAAGTGCTTTCAAACACTCTAATCTCCTTTTTGTTGCTGATGTTGGGGATATTTCATTTGATTTCTTCATGGTTCTGATGACTGCAGCAGCATGCCTAAAATGCTCCTTAGCTGCATCTCAAAATAGTCTGATTAATCAACCTTATTTAAGAGTGATGAACTTTGTTCTTCTGCACAGCTTTTGAGTTTGCATCTAATTCTGTAAAATCAATTCAGGTGCAGAAGCAAACTGAATTTTCCCTGGGAAACTAAACAAACCCAAAGCAATGCCAAGGTGCCCATTTTCAAAATGAGCTGTCAGCAATTCAAGAATTTGCACACTTCTACATTCAATATGTCACTAACACACATAAATGCTACAGTGAGAGGTCTCAAATGAGATTTGTTAATGGACCTATTCATACATGACAGCCTCACCACCCAGAACTATCAAACCTTCTTTCCAGCTAACCAGCTATTGCAACCCTTCAAGTGCAGCCAGGTTGTGATGTCCTCCCCATCTCATACACTAAACGTCAGAAATTAAAGTTATTTAGATCAAATTCAGTTCTTAGGGACCTCTGTGCAAACTTTCAAACTTTCACAGCTTTCAGGAGCTTTTTCTAAATAAGCAAGAACAGCATCTAGCTTCCTTTCTCAGAAAGGTCAGTAGGAGGTAGACAGCAGTGCTGATTTATCTTCATCTTTTGGTGACAGGTTCTGTGAAGGAAGCTGCCATTTTACATTACGTTTTTTCAGAATTGGGGAGTGTGATAACTTACAATTCATCACTTCATGCCATTCATTTGGGGGGTAGCCTGACATCCTTCATCGATACTTGTTACTTTGGTGACAAGATGTTTGCAAACATTTTAGACTTACTGTTGTGAAAATGACCTTTGCATTTTACCAACAGTCAAATCTGAGGAATCATCCTTGGAGACACTTCCAACCATACACTAACTCTCCAATATATATATCTAAATCAGTCCATACACAAAATCATTTGAGGATTTTAATCCAAGCTACAGGAATACTTATGCAGGATTCACCAGTCCTTTGATTCTTCAGTTCAGTGTGTCATTTTTTATGAAACTAGACTATGGACATAGAGGTGAGGAGGTTAGAGAAGGTTCTGAAGACATCTTCAATGACACCAAGAGAAAGGCCACGTGAGAACCAGCAGCTCTAACTACTTTCTACTCCATGATGGAAAATAGCAGCCTTATCCACAAGTTATGTTTTATAGCTGGCAGCTGACAGAGAGTCAGAATCTGACTCATTTTAGACTGGGGAAAAAAAGGGACAAAAAGAAAATAAAAGCCTAAAATGCATCCATCCTTCGCTGAAGTGTCTCAGCTGGGTCCACCTGCAAGAGTGTCCTGAGGACGAAGGATGTCAGTTCATCCAAAAGCACAATCAGACTACAAAGGAGAAGAACAAGAGAGCTCATTCCTTGTGCAGAGCTTGAAGTTTGGCTTGAAAATCACAGGCTGTGGCCAAGGAAAGAAATTAAGACAGCTAGGACACATTCCTGAGAATGTTAATAAATGTTTTATTCCAGAATGGTGGTAATATTCCAAAGATGTTGCTTTTGCTATGTGGGGGGCATGAAGTTCAAAGCCCTACAAAAGCACACAAAGGCTGAATAAGAATGCTGCTATATACAATATATATATGTAGCCTGAGAATCAGCATGGAAAGGTATGTAACAAAGTCACAACAGTCAGGATTTTGAGCAAGCAGCTTTTGGAAAAGTAGCTCCTGACAGCAGGAGAGCACACGACAGAGCCGCCAGCTCTTCTTTTTTTTTTCCCCAGAGGCCGTACATTTGCAGAATCATTTCTGGTCTCCAGAGAAATGCCCTTTGCTAGGCTGCCTTTCCTCATTTTCCTGTTCCCAGGAAAAAAAACCAAAACAATACAAAACCCAAACCAGTCAATCAGAACATCTCCATTTTCTAGCAGCACCAAGAGTAACCACCACTGCACCTTCCAGTCCTCACAGCATTCGCTGACTTTCAAGAGGTATTCCTATGGACTTCCTGGACTGCCTTCCCTGGCCTGTGTGAGGGTAGGCTGCCCCCAAAAAAACCCAAAAAACAAAATACCCTGTCACCCTCTTCTAGTGTGTGGATAACCCCTGCCTTGCTACCCGTCTACTTTTAATTAAATATGGTTAAGCACTTGGAAAAATAGCTAAGCACTTACGGGAGAAAGGATGGGAAGGAAGAAGAACGAACTAAATGCTGTGCTAGAGGGAGAATAAAAGATATCTGGGGTCATTTTCTGCTGCACTTTCCTCCATTTCTTCCTCTCATATAAGAAAGTAAAGTAAGAATGTCTGTAAATAAGCATACATTTATGTGCCTTTATATGCAAATGTGTCTAACTCTACAAATGAGTTTTTGCTTCTGGCTGCTGACAAGTACGCCTGACAGTCTGAGATAGTGAAAGTGCAAGTCATCGAACAAAAAGCTGTGTGGAGAGCAGCAGAGAAAATGCATTTGAAAGAAAGGGAAACTGCTTAAAGCCTATCTTTTTAAAATAAAAACATCTTCCCTGGTCAAAACAGCAGTAGGCAAGACAAAATAAAACATTCCACACTGGGGGAAAAGTGCAGGAAATATAAGAATAGAAGACAGCAGGAGAGTATCTGTTCAAGAGACAGCATATGCAAAGGTGAGTAACGTCTAATTCCTTGGATCTGTTTCAAATGGCAGCGTTCATGAAATCCGGAGGAGTGGAAATGGTGTTTGGCAAAAATAGCCCACTTAAAGGGGAAGGAGTGCAGCGCCTATTGACATATGGGGCTGTTAGCAAATAAAACCTATGGGTAGTGGCAACTGGGGTTGTTGCAGGAGACATTCCATTCACTCCAAAACCAGAAATAATGGAAAGGACTGACTGGAAAGGCTGATGTTTTCCTTCCACAGAACTATTAACACTGCCTACAGCATTACAGCCTACTTCACAAGGGGTTCCCCTATATTTCCTGGAGATATCAAAAAGCAATACATGTGCTTCATCTAACATATCATCCAGTCTGGATTCTTTGTGCACTTTTAAGGATTACAATTTTTCCTGTAGCAGTTAATTTTTCATCATGCTACCGCAAAACATTCAAGCACCTCTGAAAACGTATATTCTATATTTGGGTGGTTGCCATTTCAATGAGACTTTTCTACAAAATAAAGGTTTAAAGCTTATGTTAAAAATGAACTCTGTAACATAACTTGAAGCAAGTTGCAGCAAATGCTGTGCCATCATACCATCTGTGTTCAAGTACAGCTCTCAAGCTCTCCTCCTATTGCTTCCTAAAGTGGAAAATAATGTTAAAAAATAAAAACAGATAAGATGAAGAAGCATTGTGCATTGGAATATGTTATGAACCTGAGCCTTACAACGCTTGCTTCAAAAATTAACTCATTTGTATCTGTATACCCCAACAAAGCATCATTGTGGAAGTAAAAAGGAAGGTTATATTCTTCTTCACATTTAAATTGAGCAATTGTGATGTTCTCACCTGATACAGCTCGTAAATTCTGGTGAGCTTTGTTCCACCAGATATTGCTCACTTTGCTTTTTTTTAGCTCTTTCCACAAGTGTTCCAGCAATATTCCATGGGAACGTGAGTGAAATTCATTAGATCTTGGAGTAAATGGAAGGCACTAGAACTGCTGAGAAATCAAAAAGAAAAAATACCCCACTGTTAAATCAATGACTGAGATAAGAGGAATTGCTTGAGAAAACTTACAGGGAGAAGAATGTACGTGACGACAAACCCCAACATGCATCTTAGGCCACGAGGAAGCGTAGTAAGACGTCTATAAACATACTGTATAGGTAAAACACAGAAAACCTAACCATTCTTTATATAATATCATTTTAACGGTAAATGAACAAAACCCCTACCCGTAAAAAAATCAGCTTTCTCATGTGGAACTTAAAATAGCACCTTTCTGACAGTCAGTCAAAACACAGGATTGTTGTTCTGAAGATGTAGAAATAACCTCCCTGTTCTGGTCACTTTATCACACTCTCAAGGTCTCCAGTCACTTCATCACTGCAGAGCAGAAGGAAGACAAGGAACATGCTGGGAAGCTATCCCAGGAGTGCCTGGAAAAGACAGAGAGAGGCATGCAGGCAAGACTCAGAGGCATGAGGCAGAAGGCAGCGCATCTGCAGGAGAACCTGTTGATGCTCTTTTCTCTGGTACCATACCAACCTGGTCCCTGGACAGTCACTTGACAAGAACACAGATACATTCATAACTTCCTCTTGCTTGCTGAGAAGCAAGCACCTCGCTCTTCCTATGCTATTCCCACACGCTGCCCTACCAACAGATTTTTATGACTTTGCCTATATAAATACATGTCTGTCCTGCACTGGTGGCTATTTCTGCACGAGTTGTTCTGAAGGATCAGTAAAGCGAGTATGTGTGACCCGAGCAGGAGTCACTCAGAAAGCTGCTGCCACTTGATTTCCAATTACAGCTGCACAGCTGGGACACCGTAACTGACACTGTGAGCAGGGCTTGAGGTTTCATATGAGACCTTGCAGTGGAAAGGAACAGGGTGGAGTGCTCAGTGCGGCAAGCTCCTGGGAGGGAATCTCCCTCTCCCCTAGGAGATGCTCCTGTTCCATGGAAGAGAAAACCTCCCTGCCACCCCCTCCCCCGATCCTACCTGACCCTTTTCAAAAAACGCATCAAGGTGCCTTCTCCATCTTATTTGTAATTCTGTGAGATAGTGCTGATCTCAGAGCCCAGGCGAAAGCAAGCAAGAGGTCAGGGCACTGCATACTTGAGACAGGGATGCAAGCTGGAGCATGCTGTTCACGAAGGGGACAAGGGAATGCAGGCTTTGAACACCTTTGGGTAACACTCTCTTCTCAAAAATAAAGCGTTTCCAACAGCAAGGGTGTTTGTTACTTTAACACTCTTCTTACTCCTGTCAGCACGTTCTCATCAAGGTTTGCATGGTGCTGGCCGCAATGTCCGTTTGCCTTTCCAAGGGCGAGGCTTGCAATAAGGCCGTTCCACATCTGCGTGGCCCAGCAGCATGTCCACCCCACCGGGCC
>NW_009921203.1:0-5165 GCF_000696875.1 Nestor notabilis | reverse complement strand
GGATTTCATCAGGTCCCATGGACCTGTGCACTTTGAAATTCTTAAGATGGTCTCGAACCTGATCCTCTCCTACAGTGGGCCTAAGGTCTTCATTCTCACAGTCCCTGCGTTGGCCTTCCAGGACTTGGGTGGTGTGGTCAGAGCATTTGCTAGTGAAGACTGAGGCAAAGAAGCCATTAAGAACCTCAGCCTTCTCCAAATCCAGGGTAGCCAGTCTTCCCGATAGCTTCTGGAGAGGGCTCAGGTTTTCCCTAGTCTGTCCTTCATCTGCTACGTACCTATAGAAGCCTTTCCTGTTATTTTTTATGTCCCTTGCCAGATTTAATTCTAACTGGGCCTTAGCTTCCCTGACCTGGTCCCTGGCTTCCCAGACAATGTTCCTGTAATTTTCCCAGGCTGCCTGTCCTTGCTTCCGTGCACTGTGTTCTCCTGGCATATCTCTGTTGAACATGTTGTATTGGTTTTGGAATAAATATGAGGGTAAGCAGTAAAAGCTGAAAACAACTGCCAAGGATGGAGGTGAAACGTAAGCTCTCTGACTGGTGTTGGAAATAGGATCTTTGGTCTGGCTGCCCTCTGGAAAGGGCAGTGCCAAAACCAAGCACACTTGACCATTGCCATCTGTGGATGCCAGCTTAAAAGGTGTTGTGTGCAGAATCCAACCATTTTCCGTTCCTTTCCCCAGAGAGCAAGACCAGCAGGTTGAACATCTCAGGCTGTAAAGCCACAGGTCTCCTCCAGCTCTTCCCACTGCATGGTGTTCTCCCGACCTGTCCTATTGCCTCATGAACACGGATGTCTGGCTTTTCTTTCAGGATTAGAACATGAGTCAGAGCAACGGTGTTGACTATGAAGCCTGTGACATGTTAATCATTAGTATATTTAGGAGATATAGAAAGCGTCTGCAGTGGGCCAGACCAAAGATTTTTTACCTGCTGTCCCAGCTCCTGCACAACTAATAGCCCTTCGGTGGCTGCATCCACACTGTGGTGTTTAATAGGCACTGACAGGACCTGTCTTCCATGAATTAGTCTAATCTGCTGTTTAAGTGAATTTAAACTTTTTGGTCTCCACAGTCCACTGAAGTTAAACAACAACATAATCAGTGTTAACGTCCTGTAAAATGCTGGATAGCAGGGAGCTTGGGTGGCTTTGTGTGTCACATAGGGCACATTAGCTATAGCTGAAATCAGTGAGCAGATCATGAATTTTATGGCTTATTATCCCAGCTCTGCCACCATCCCGCTAGGTAAAACTGGGAGAAGAACCCTTTTGCACAGCTATTTTGTTCACTAAGAAAATACAAGTTGATCTTGCTGTCTGTGCAGGACTCAACACAGGGGTTGAAGCCTTGTTCCTGAGGAATGGTCATGGTGACCATGCTGGTTTTCTGTCCTTGTGGACCATGTCCTGTTCTGAACACAGGAAGGTGTACCCTTTAAAATCCAAAGCCTCAAGTGAGCAGATGTGGCCAGCTCTGAGGGAGTTGAGGGCTGTTAACAAACAGCTGTAATGGCTGGGAGTTGAAAGAAGGCAGATTGGCATTGCTGTGTATGTGCTCCCATGGCCGGTGGGTCACGGGCATGACATTGTGTTACAGAGCTATTGCACATTAGGGAGGAAATTAGCAGAGATAGAGGATTTGGGAGTGCTTTTGTATTCCTGGTGTTTTTCTAGTTTTTAAGAGCTGTTGCTTTTTTGCTGTGAGTGACAGAACCTCAGCAAAGGGTTTGGGGATTCCCTCCATGGCCTGGTGTGAGGGAGCTCGTTGAATGTTTGTGTGTCTATCACCTCATTAGACAGCTTGACAAGCAGTGAAATGTTGCTTAAAGGCAAATTTCTATGTCAGGGAGTTTGGTTGAGTTTTTCTCCTGTTCTAAATAGATCTGTTGTTAGAGAAGCCTCAGCCAGAGCTCTGCTCACTGTTGTCCCTGATACGGGAATGGCTAAAACTTCATGGATCCCTTGAAAGTGTTTCCAGTCCCAGTTTAAATGAACTCATTATGTTTCAGCTTGGCAGCAGTACGAGGAACGATGGGGAAGAGGGAAAAATCTCAGAGTTAAAAGAAATTTCAAAAGCACCTTAGGAAATGTTCCCAAACAACCACAAACCCTCCTGGGGGATCCTGTCCACATATTAGAGAGCTCCAAATGCATATGTCAAGCAGTTCAGAAGGAAAACTTGGCCACTGGAGCTGTGGGGTGGAAAGCCAGCCGGCTGTGAAGGGGTGCCAGGAGGTCTCATCCAGAGCAGGCAGAGCCACGGCTGTGCTGGGCTGACCCAGTCACGAGTCAGGAAGCCTTTCAGGAAGCTAGTAGGAAAATTCATTAGGACAGTAATACTTTCCCCATGCATCTTGCAGGGGTATTCTGCTTTACAAATTAATGCTTTCCCTGTCACTGCTGCAAGAATATTCTGCTTTCCTGATCAATCCAGGCTTGCTATGGGAAAACAATGTTTTCATGGCCTATGACACGGTGTCATGATATACTTTGGAAAAGAACGCTGGTGTGTGATCCGTGCTAGCGCAAGTTGGCCTCGCTCCACCGCAGCCACCAAAGAAACCTGCACAGTGGGCTGGGAGAAGAAGGTCTGGCACCACAAGCAGTGGGGGAATTGCCTGGTGGCAACTGACATAGAAGGTGGAGAGATGGACATTCTGAGGGAAGGACCTGTGCTTTGTATCATGCTTGGTAGTGTCCAGTTTTATCTCTGAAGGAAGAGGGATTAGAATGTGACTAAAGCAGTCACGGCTGTCTCAATATTGGCTGCTACTTTGGTGTAACTGGAGCACCTTCAGAGAGGGAGAACTTGTGAGGAGGCTGGAGTTAGAGACAGTCTGTGCAGTCAGTAGTAGTTTGAGACATGTGCGTTCTTCACTTCTAGAGCGGGCTGGCCTTTATTTCAGTATGGTTTCTGTTTAGCATCTGTGCTAGTGGTGCAGCTTGCCTTCCCTCCAGCATGCCCAAGAGACCAGCCGGGATAAGTTCCTTGCACCAGGATATGTTCCTGCTCTGGTTTGTTTAAAATATGGCAGAGAACTATTTTCAGTCCAATCAAAGCATTCAATTTGAGGTGATTGTCAGCATTCAGAGGGGGCCAAACTTTGCTCTTAGTCTTGACACTAAGTTACTGTATTGACAGCAAGCCAAGGTATTGGTCCTGGATTTCCATTAAAGTAACTCAGGACTGGAATGGGGATGTGTCCTCCTTCCTTTAACTGTGTGACTTGGATTCCTTGTCCCAGGTCATATGAGGCCCATACGGAGCTCTGGAGCAGTGATGTTCCCAGCTTGTGCAGTCACCCTGGAGACCAGCCTTGTTTTACAACCTCTCACAAGGTCCTCATTGCTGTGGCTGGTCCGAGGGAGGCTGCTTGTTGCCCTGTTCATGCTCTCCAGCAGAATCATAAATTACTTTTTTGCTAGGTCTTTTCAAAACCAGGTTGTCTGGTGAGGGGAACTCTGTGGTGTCAGGACACTGGTGGTCACCTCTGCCAGGGAGGGAACACCTGGGAATGGTATCCTGGTCATGAGTGGTTGCATGATGCACACTGGGGACTTCAGGCGTATTAAATCTTCCCTGTTCACTGGGAGCTACTCCCCAGCCCTATAGGACTTTAGGTCTCCTTTCCCCCAGCCCCTCCATGGGCTTCATGTCTCACGAGGGTTCCTCGGGTGCTTGGTGCATCAGATGGCACCATGGGAGCAGAGGAGGTGATGGAAGGCAGCCAGGATGGGCTGGTGTGAACTGCTCGGCTCTGAGGAGCAGAGAGCAGCATCTGCAGCCTGTGTGGGCCTTGCTCCAAACCCTGCTGCAGCCAGAGGAAAAACATGCCTTGGTTTTGGTCAGCTCTGGCCAAGATAAATCACAGGAGGGGAATTCACAGGCAGAGCACTGAATAAATTCAAGGCACTGAGAGCGGGGAGGGAGGCGTTTAACAAAATCATTTTCTTTTCCAAGGCAGCAGTGTGGTTTGAGTCCCATAAAATGAGGTTTTGAGGGTTTTTATTGGGGTTTGGAAGGCATGGGGTGGTTTCTGGTGTGACGCTGCGCCCAGTGGAAACATGACAAGGTATTTTTGTCTCTGCCCGTGGCAGGGGTTGTAACTGGATGAGCTTTAAGGTCCCTTCCAACCCAAACCAGGCTGGGATTCCATGATTTACTGCCCCTGCATGCTGCTGGGAGCCAGCATTTGTGGGCTTCTCATAGCAGCTCAGCAGCGTAACAGGGTATTTGTTTAGTCTTCCCTCAGATGACTAATAGTTAATTAGCAAATGTTAATTGGGAATTGCAGGCTGAGAGAGGAGTGTTTGTGTAAACGTCATGGTAAACCCAAGGGAATGGGAAGTCTGGAAACTGTATTTCCAAGCCCACTGTTGCTGCTGCTGTGGTATCCGGCGAGTTACTTGAACTCTCTGCACCTCGCTGTACTACTCAGTGAAGTGAGAATAATGGTGCCTGTTTCATGAGGGTGCTGCAGGGATTAGCCAATCCTTTGTAGTACATTTGGGAAATCTCAGTGGAAGGGAGCCTTAGAAGTGGAAGAAATTAGCATTTGTGATCCAGACACTTTGTACCTTCTTGGCCAATTCCAAATTCTTGTCCAGCAGCACATGGCACAGCAGTCATTTGGGAATGGGTTTTGTGGAAGAATGTGGAGGGGCACTGATCCTGGGTAACACTGCAGCTTCAGGGCTGCTCCTCTTAAGGTTGCCCTCGCTCAAACACTGCCAGGTCTGACCCAGTTGTGTGACCCCAGGTGTCCTTGCTTTGCTGTATGTCCAGTAGATATGTGCTGTTCACTTCACTCACTGCCATTACATAATGGGTTTCTATTCTGTTGTGTTACTTACATGACGTTTCGTCCCGTGCTTAAATTCTTCCTCCAGGTCTGTCATGGGGGCAAGTTATGTACAGCAGTCGATGCTCCTTACCAAGAGTATCAGTGGTGGTCCTTTTGTCCTTTTCTGTTGTCCTGTCGTCACAGTGGGTTAACATTGTTACTGAGGGACATACTCAATATACTGAAAGTCAGGGATGAAGGCAGGGCCCAACCCTTGCTCCTGTGGCCCAGTACAGTTGCCTACACTAACGATGGAGTTGCTGGAACTAAAGAAATGGGCTTTCTTTTGGCCAAGTGTCCTGGGTTCAGCTACAGCAG
>NW_009921202.1:0-17412 GCF_000696875.1 Nestor notabilis | reverse complement strand
ACCTCCCCGCTGTCGGTGAAGGAGGGGTGGGACGGAGCGGTCCCGCCTGTCCCGTGTCAGATACAGCCCTGGGGCTGCAAAGCCGCCTGGGCCCGGTCCCACCGGGGGTTCTGGCAGTGTGCTGCCCGGCGGTCCAGCCTCTGAGGGTGAAGAGACGGGTGCCGCCACCGGGCAGTTCCTGCTTGGGGAACCCACTGTGTCCCACGCGGTCGGTGGTGTCCTTAGGAGACACGGCGCAGAGATGCGTTGCAACCTGTCACTCGGGTCTCGCCGCTCCCGGTAGTTTCATCTTCTCTTTGCATTGCCTTAGGCACGTGGTCGTGGGAGAGGGATCTTTCCGGGTGTGTCCAGCCACTGAAAGTTGTGTGTTTTTTAGGTATATTTTAATGACACTGGTGCTGTTTTCCAAAATCTATATGTATTTTTCTTTCTCTAGGTACCTTTTGAGAACCCACTTGATTCAATATGGCTTTGATTAGCCGAAAAAGTTTCCAGTTTTACTCATCCAGCACACCAGCAAGTAGGTCCATTTTGATGACCCTAAGCAAAAGGTTGAGCTTTATCAGTGGGCAGCGAAAGCCCCAAAATTGTAGCTCCATAGCCATGAGGATGCTATGTTTCAAAGATAAATCTCAGTATATGTTTTGTAGAAAAAATCACGTACAACTGCGGATACAGTCTCTTTCTGTTAATGAAACTGTGCACCTTTGTGGAGATACTGGGAGCAGTGCTAAATCTAATAATGTGTGGATGGATGAACAGCAGTTTTTCCAAAAGTTGAACAGCCTTTTTACATCAAAAGAGATTTTTGACTTTCTCAGCTCTTTGGAAATCATGTCCGATACTATGGCATCAGGAGCCCTGCAGAGGATTTCTGAGGTTGAGGTGGACGACAATGGTCTGAAGAACCCTGAAGGAGTGTTAGAAAACGAAGTTTTCAGGGCATTATGCTTCCAGTTTGAATTTGAATCCTCAAAACTGTCAAACACTGGGCTGCTGAATGCACTGCAGGCTTTGATAAAACTGCGTATAGATCCACGGAGTATGCTGATGGCAAGCTTGCTTTCAGAGGCCCAGGAACGGCTTGTCAAAGGACAGTTGACTGTTAAAAATCTCTGTGCTCTTGGGGAGAGTTTGTTTGAGTTGGAAGGCCCAAGTTGTGCGATGCTGGAACAAATTGTGAACCACATGCAAGAAAAAGACATGGAGAAATGGACTCCTAGGGAAATAGTGATGGTTTATAAGATGCTGCAGGGGACTGTTGGGGAAGGGAAACAATACCAAGACTTGCTAAACAGGCTGAACAGTGTCACTTTAACCATAGTTTCCCAGCTAAGCCCAAAGTTCACAAGCATTATACTGAATTCACTGGTGGCCCTTCATCAGACTCAGGCAGTTCCCTTAGTCATAGCACTGTGTAGGCATTCTGTGAAACATATTCCATATTTCACGGGTGATGAACTGGTAGATGTACTGGAAGCCTTCCTATACTTTGGACATAGCGAACAAACTTTTACAGTGGCACTAGAAGCACATGTTCCCAAATCCATCTTTACCATGCAGCCTCAAACAGTCAGCAAAGTCATGCAGTATTGCTGCCAAAAGAGGATCCTTTCTAAGCCCATCTTCAATGCAGTGGCAGAAGGTTTCGTTTCTGATGCTGACAGATTCACCACTGACCAGATTGCTATGTGTATTATGCCATTTGGGACATTAAACTATGTGCCTCCAAGTGCTTCTGCATTGTTTAGGAAGCTTGAAACCATACTGCATGCTCGCCTTAGCCACTTTCAGCCTCACACCTTGCTGAACTTGCTGCACTCGTGTGTCCTTATTCAACGTTATCCAGTAAATTTTCTGCCAAAAATATTTAGTCCCTATTTTCTGCAACAGCTTCAAGGTAAGAAGCAGTGTTTCTATTGCTCTCAGCGTTTCTCTTGTTCCGCATTTCTTACTGCTGCGTGGTGTGTCTTTTGTCAAGCACACATTTCTTACCACTTCCGTCTGTCAAATCAACAATGACTTGATTAAAGTAAATGGAGAGTAGTGATCAGGAGTCCAGAGAATGTTGCTTCCTTGTGGGGTATGGTCCAGGTATGGGCTTCTGCTGTCATCTCCACTTCTGTTCTTTCAGAATAAGGATTATTGTGTTACATTCTTGCTTCCAACTTGGTTGCATTTCTCTTTCATATTGTATTACAGTCACCTTGTGAAAGATGAAAAGGGTAAATGGATAAAGCTGAAAAAATTAATTTGCAGAGCATAGTTGTTGGCTTAATTAAACCAGAGGTGAGACCTGAACCAGTAAAACGTAACAGCATCATAAATGTGAGCAGTTAAGGATTGGCTGGTATGGGGGTTTTTTATTATCTAGGTGAAATTGTAAATTGAAGTCTAAGGCTAACATATGTGTTAACAGGCATAAAGATGAGTGCTTCTTACTGATTTTAAAATTACTTTTAATCTACAATCTGATATGGTGATGTGTTGGTAGCTGTCTGCCAACTGCACTCTTTTGGTGGAGGCTTCTTGTGCCCATCTTTATTCCATGCCCTGAACTCCTTTCTACCTCTGAGCAAGCACTACAGTCCCATCTTTGGCCCTATGTCTTAAAACACTGAGGAAAACATCACAAAATTTAAAAATCTCCCCCATGATTTATTCCATTTTGCTTAGGAGATCTCAAGAGTCTGCGCACCCACTGCTTCTAAGACTGTCTTGTCTGCAAGGGTTGCCTTCACCTAGTTGTTTTTTTTCCCCAGTCTAGTAAGCTTATAGAACACCCTCCATGTGATTTTGCGTAAAAATACTTTGTTGAAGGTACACCTGAAAGTATGAATATTGTTCTTTCAGCTCAGCCACCTGGTTTGGACAGAACTGTTACCACCCAGCTAACCCAGCTTTTTCTGGCTGTTACCCTGGAGTGCCCATTTTATGAGGTATGGTACACATGAAACCAGAACAGATGTTAACAAGAGGTGTTATCAACTAATTAATAATTAGTTGAGGACAGTCTAGCACATAAAAACACAGGAATTGGATGAAATGGGGTATTTTTCCTTGATGAAAATAGGAAGCATTTCTACCTGTTTGACTTGATATATTTGTATCGATACTTGTATGTTGGACGGAACTGACTAGCTCAAAGTTAAAGTGCTTTTTGTGTATTTCCAAGTGCTTTTCCAACAACTACTCTTTTTTTTTTTTTTATGTTTGGCTTGGGATGTCTTGGAGCACAGAATGGATCAGGCATTTAGATGTTGGCCTAACTGCAGAGGAATAGAAAGAGTTGTATATTTCTCATGAGTGATACGTTCAGCATGATAGTGTGGGAGCCTGCTGAGGATGTTCTGGTGGTTGTTTTGTGTTGTTTTGTTTATGGTTTAATTTTGCAGCAGATCATACCTTGCACTGTAAGTCTCTCACTGGACATGGCTTTGAAATGCACAGAATACATTTTGCTACATTAATATAAGGTTATTACAAAAAACGTTAACTCCTCTTTTGTTTGATTTGGTTTTCTGTCATTATGTAGGGTCCCAAACTCCTTCCAAAGTATCAAGTAAAGGCCTTTCTCACATCTCAAAGTTCTCTGGATGTTCACCTCCTCAAAAGAGTGAAGGCTGGTTTACTTTATTTACTGAAAAAAAGAATGTATTTTTCATCAGAGTTATCAACACCATATTTCTATACACTTGGTAAGTATCGTTTCTTTAGATTAATAATTAAATATGTGCATATGCTGTCTAAACTTTAGGCTCAATTATTTTCCAGAAATAAAAATTCTTTCTTTTATTCCTTTTGTGGGAATTCTAAATTGTGCAAATACAGAAAAAGAAATCTGGAATACAAAACTCTGTAGAAGGTCTGAAATAAGGAAATATCATGGGAACTTCAAGGAAATGCATTTTCAAAGTCAGAGGACAGGGAGAGAAAAGAAATGCAGTGTTACTTGGAATCTAGACAGGCAGTCTGCACTGAAAATAGCTGCTAACTCTTGTATTGTGTTTTACTATCAGCTCCTCTTTTACTTACCTTGTACACAATTAGTGCCATTTAACTACATGATAGGTTTTAGTGAACTTGGAATACTAAAAAGGCTGCATGAAGCATTACTAACCATCTGTGCTAAATAGCCTATACACATCTTTTGCAAGCCTTTGTGATTCAGAAAAAATACTGCAATAATGTTTTAGTTATTTTCTAGAACAATGAACTGTAAGAGAAGAATTACAGTAAAGTTTGTTATATGAAGTTTTAATGTTACGTCTCTTTTCATTCGTACTAGATATTGAGATTAAATTAGATGAAGAAGGTTTTGTATTGCCTGCTGCCCAATGTGAAGAAATACACAGACGGTAAGGGAAGCAAATAAACCACTGCTAAGATGTTGGTTAACACTGACAGAGAGCATCCAGGGTAAAACCCTGGCAAAATTTAAGCTAACTGGAGTTTTGCCATTGATCTCTAACAAAGTTCAGGTTTCATATTGAAACCACTGACAAGAGAACAAAGTTGAAAAATTAATGATCTGTACTTTTTCCTCATTGTTTTGTTTCCTGACTGTACAGTGTCAGACAATTAATCTCTTTACCCAGTGACAGTCAGGATCAAACTGATCCTGAATAGTAATGTATTTTGATCTTCTGTAATTAATTTTCAAAATAAAACCAAATTAATTCTAATTGATCATGTCTGCATAGATTTAACATAGTTGAAGCCGGTTTGAGTTCACAAATTTACTTCTGTGAGGAGTCCTGTGTAATGAAGATATTTGCCACAGATGCTGTTTTTAATTAGAAAATGTACAGGTGTTTAAAAAATACATTAAACACGGATTATTTTGAGAAACCTCAGATATGAAGTTAAGCAACCTGCCTGTGTCGTATTTGCAACAGCATTTCTGTGGATTAAGAAAAAGTCTTTGAAAAGGTTATGTTTTCTTCAGCTTAACCTTTACAAGATTAACAGACTAATATATATTCTTTCCAAAATCCCACACTTAAATGTTTAAGAATGGGCTTTAATTTTTTCCTTTTTAAATTACTAAGTTGATGTGATTTTTATCACTAAGGAGAAAAAATATAGTTATAATCCATGATGCTGCCATCCATCTGTACAGGTTGACTTAAACAGATGTAGCTTAAACTTGAACTCCCAACAGAGTGAACAGGTATGCTAATAAGCTGAATAAATTTAACTGCTAAAATGTTTTGAAGCTGAGACAAGTATTCTGTATGCTTTTCCATCTAGAAGAATTCCAAACAGTTTACCAGTACTTGTTTTTGTTCAGAGCATATAAATAAGCTTTTCAGATCAGCTTCACTAAGCTTTCAGGCTTTACCCCTCCCACTGTTCAAGTGAGTGATTTTAATCATCCTGAACTACGTAACTCCCATCCTACAATACCTAATTCTGGGGGTATTAGGGAGTAACAGTAGAGGCATTGTCTCTTGGTTCTTAGGAATTGCAGTAGTTGTGGTTATTAAAATAACCGGGAGTTTTTTGTTTGGGTTGTTTTGTTTGGTTTTGGGTATTTTTTTTTTATACTACTTTTGTGCTTGATTGTAGAATTGCCCTCTGTGTTGATGGTCAAAATAGATTTTGCATTAATAGCCACAATCTGTTGGGAGAAGAAGCTATTAAACAGAGACATCTTCGGTTACTTGGTTATGAAGTTGTACAGGTAAAGTCCAAAGACAGTGGTTTGCTTTTGCTCTGGCTAACAAAACAAGTGAAATATTATTATATTATAATGCTTAAAACTGTAGTTGCATTTACTTCCCAAGGCAGATGTAGTCGTGTCCTTTCTGTATTGTGTTCTCTCTGCCTAGATTTTGCCTTTCGGAGGGTGTTAAAGAAATTCCTTTTTCTTCCTTGGATCAGTTAGTGTATTCTGCCTGTGTTTTATGCCAAATAATGGCTGACTGAGAGTACTTCTCCACAGTGATTAAGGTCCAAATCTTGACTTAAAGGAAAATGTTGTCTAAGAATTCAGTAGAATTGTGATTTTTAATTGAATATTTTTTTAGAAAGGTTTGAATTTGGACTTTAAAAAGAGTTAAAAAACCTGCCAAACTGCTTTGTATTGTAAATAATATTTTCACAACAGAGTGTATCTTTTATTTTGCCTGTTGAATTAATGGGGTATTTTTATCTTTAAACGTACTTTGAACCAAAATAGTTACTTTTAGATTTTTGAGATTCTCTTTTCCATTTATAATCAGTTACCCATTAAATTTAACTTACTCTGTATGGATATCACTCTTTGTTTTACAATAATCTTTATTCAGGTGATTTAAAGACCAGTAATATTATTAGGCTTAAATGTTTAATTTTGAAACAGACAAATCTTTGATGGGTAATTTTACATCTGAGAAATGAACATTGGTCTTATCCACTTGTTCATTAAAGATATTTCCAGCAATCATTTTTGTTTTGTTTACAGATTCCATTTTTTGAGATAGAGAGTCTACAAAATTGCAGAAAAATAGCTGAATATCTACACAAAAAAATCTTTTCTCATACATATGGACTCAGCTGCTGACACTGGAGAATAAGACTAAATCACAGGTTGACCTCCTCTACTGTAGATACTGTAAATATTGTGCATGAAGAACAATTCTGTTTTCTAAATAACTCCACCTAAGATAATTTGAACTTCTGAATATGAGACCCTCCAATATTTGGAACAAGTAGACATGTAAAGAGCAATAAAGAGCCACATATTTTCTTAAGTTTTGTGTAAATGTTTATTATAAGCTAACAGATGTAAGAGTCAGTGCTGTGTTTCCTTTATATCATCACTGGTTCTCACTCACAACTGCAGATGGACAGATGTGACTATTCAGCGATTCTGTCTGGTCTGAATGTACCTAGTGTGCTACGCTACCTACCAGTCAGGGCTTTTCTTAACTGTGTAAAAAGAAATTGGGCAATTTGCTTATAGCTGTTTGTATGATTTCCCAAGTGTTTCATAAACCCAGAATTTGCAGAAGTTGCACAAGCAGTATTGGCTTACTGCTCATGCAAGAGATGCAGAGGCTGTTCACTAAATAGCACTTCTTTAAAGAAAATGAGAGAGTTTTTATTAAAGATTCACTTTACTTTGTAAAAGAAAGCTGCCACAGGGTAGTGAGTAGCACAGCTGTCTCCTGGGGGGCCATCTGAAATTCTGTATGTGTACTACTTGTAGTTTTGTCTTTGGTGGCAGTTTTAGCTAAGCGGTCTAAATGTATATGCTCCAGAGTTCCTTCAGTTTACAGCCTGACATTCAAGCCTAAACTGAAACTCGGTTACACTCTGAAGCTCAGAATAACTATGTCCCGCACAGTCTTTTTTTTTAATATGAGTATAAATTCTGGCAGAAGGTTAGAACTAAGAATTGGAATCAGTAACCACATCAGCTGGAACAAGTGTGCCCTAACTTAGGTCAACATGTTGCTTTACAGATAGATGAAGGGAAAATAACATAGCCCTATTTCCGGTTGCATAAAGTGTACTTGGTGAGCTGCCATTTAAATACGTTTTCATATTAGCTCTTGCATCCTGTCCTGTGTGGAATTATTATTTATAAGTAGCAAAGCAGAATTCCCAGATCAGTTGGTCTGATTTTAACTGTTAGGATTTGATACAAAAAAGGTGAAACTTGTACATCATTGAAGCTCTGTGTTTCACCGGTAAATACAGAATGTGGCCATTTTTCTTTTTGAGGCTACTGTTTTGTGAGTTGTGGGTGTCCCAACAATCGCGGGAGTTTTTTTGATGCAAAATCTAGATCCAAGATATGATTTACATTGCGTCATGCTGTGCAGTAATTCATGGTAATTTGGTGCATGTATACCCTTACTCATAATAGTATGTCAGCACTAACAGGTGAGGCAGCACAAAGAGGTAATGAGATACTTTCCAACAGTGTAAAGGGAAGCATACAGCACATCAATAACCTAGCAGTTGTCATCCTAGTGAGGCAGAAACTGAAGGACTGAAATGTTTTTGCAGACATTTATAAAGAACTCCTCCCTAATACAGAAGAAATCCTCATGGTATTCTTTTGACACAGAACTGAAGGGAGACATCAAACGCTCAGCTGAATGAGAAACCAGTAGTACGTGAAACAACCTGTGAAAATCCTTCAAAAGTGAGGATGGGTGAGAAGGGACTGAAAGAGAAGGGGAGGTGACATAAGCAAAGAAATGAGATAGGAAAACTCATACTGGTGTTTCGATGAATTATGACTCTCCACCGTGGAAATGAGCCGGTGATGCCTATTTCTCACACGGGCCAGAAGGTGGCGGTGTTCTCAAACAAATTTGATTTCCAGTAGTTGTTCAAACACAGATGATTTGTAGATATAGTAAGACTAATTAAAACAAGTAATTTGTACTGACTGTCCCAAGCTAAAAATAACCTGCCTAGAATATGGCCGTATTCCATCTCATTCTTCACTGGTATACATCTGAGACTGATTTTTGAGAAAGCATTCTGGTATTGTTAGAAAACATTTCCTTCTCGCTTTGTTCTTACTGTGATTCATTTAATGCTACTGGATTTGTTTAACGAAGTATTTATTGTTGAAAAGGAATGCAGCGGTTACTGCTCTCTTGTCCCTAATTCACTGAATATAGAAAAACTTGGTGGTCATGCATAATGAGAGTAACAAACACCTCTCAGAATGGGCTGTTCTGTGTGCTCTCCTTCTCACATCATGGCAAACAAGTGCTATTGATTGCCTAATTTACAACTTATCCGGGACCCAGATTAAGAAGTTCTTTTTTTTTTTTTATTTTTCACTAGGAGATTCACTGTGTTCACAAACGATACAGATTTCCTCTGTGCAACTACCTGACAGAACTCCAGTGTCAGTTAAAGCTGTGGACTCCAGTCCTTTTTCTGGTATAATCAGCCTGGCTGTTGTTTCTTTTTGAACAATACTGCCTCAGCTTTAAGCAACAGCAGGATCAATGGTTCTTGAGAACCAAAGTGATGCACACCCTGTAGGAGATATTCCTTCTCCTGAAATTACCTTAAAACATTAGTGCTGGATTCAGTGAGAATACAAGGCACTAAATGTTAAAGCAGGGTTAGACGTTCACTCTAAACATGCTTTTTAAATGACTACTGCTCAAATCCTTATGTTTTTTCCATTCTTTCCACCAAACTTTTTAGTGCTTGCTCTGCTAGTAGTACTGTTTGGTGGTGTTTATTTCTTTTTTTCAGCATTGGATACAGAACCAGAGATGATTTTTCTTGTGATACGTTTGAAGAGATCAAATCCCTCAGACACCATTTGTATAGTGAAAGTCAGCAAAATGGATGTCCGAAATCAGCTGAACTCAGATTTTGTCTACTTAAATGCTAAATACTCAGAAGTTCCCCTTACTTGGTCATCCACTTGAAGTCTGCTGAAACTGCTAAGCACTTCCGGAAGCCAGATAATTTCTTTGTCTATTTATGGGTAAGCCCATCCATTCTGAAAAATCTGGGTTGAATCCACGATTCAGCTGTTATGCAGATAAAATGGCACCTGGCAATTCTGTAACAACACTGTAAGGACTAAGAAGTCAGTGACGACTGATTCTTTGAGGACCAATCTTGATTAAATGTTATGTCTGTGTATGATTATGTAGCAGCACTGCCTAAAACTGCAGAGAGACAGCTGTTGACCCAACAGGTCTTGCTTCCAGTGTTGCTGCCCAAAATGTTCAGCTCTTGCTGATGGCTGTTCTTCATGAGATTTTTATGAGACTGTATGAAGAAGACATGCATTTGAATTAGTATGAGGAGAAGTACAGCTGCTCTTTCATCCTATTTTTAATCTGAATCATTCTCATTAACTAAAATGTAGAGGAAAAGGCAAAAGCACCATATTGCTTTTTGACAGGAGGTGGTTTTTTTTCCCACATAAATGTTGCTGGCAATGACAGATATGAGAGATTTAGCATGGATCCAGGCTTGGACAAGGTCTTTCCGTTAAGCAGATGATGCCATTTCTTCTGTAGAAATCTGCCTTCACGTGATTAATCCTTGCATGAGTTTTGACTGGCTGCTCTAAGGGCTTATTTATGCGCTTCCCATGCTCTGAAGATGACAAAACAGCGACAGGTCTTGCCATTTCCTGTGAAAATATAAAAGTTTCCTTATAAGAAAATCACAGAGTGAATACTTGGCAGTTATCTATTGCTAAATGTGCTGTGGCCAGGGGCAAAATAATAGACAGAACTGTACAGCATCTGCTATACAGATGTATATTTACTTAGCAGTGCTCTGCACTCTGACTGTTCCATCCCTGATCTAGTTCTTTATGTATATCAATAAACCATGAATGTATCACTAGATGACAAGATGGTAAGATACGGGTCTGTGCCATCAGTTCCTGTGGACTGGTAATCTTTTTATACACACACACACACACAAAAAGATGATTACCATGTGATTACTGGCAAACTAACTGCTATGTTACTGGAAAGTGGCACAGATTTTTCCTTCATATTTTTCTTGTACAGTGACTTGTGTGATTCATTTGAAAAATAGGAGAGATTTAATTTGTGTCCCCTGTTACAGGAACACCTAAGTTGCTTGCACAATTCAGTGAAAGCCCCCTATGTTAAAAATAAAGCCTAAAGAAAAACTCCGAGCAACCATTAGTCCATGAAAACTTTCCCTGAAGGACATAAATCATATATTGCTGTATTTTTGCACAATGAAAGGATTTACTAAAAATTATTGTAGTTGTAAGATTACAGAAATAACTGCTGTGCAATGATGGGAAGTGGACTTAGTGAACAATAAGAAGAGATTATTTTAAGCCTCTTCTTAGAAAACTGTACTTTGTGCAATTACTGTCTGCAATCTGCAGTTCCTTCCTGTGCTACAGCAACAGAGAGCTTTGGAGTCAGAAGGGAAAGACAGGAATTATTTGTTTTTCCCTCCCTAGCCAAAGGTCTCATGTTTATCAGGCTGCTCGTTATGTTTGCACAGTGGCTAACACAGTAAGCTTAGGTCCCCAATATGCTTACCTAGTCTTATGATATAAATAATATCTAAAAGGAGAATCAAAATGTGGATGCCATACCACAGTTCAAGTGCAAACAAACGACTTCTTTGCTACGACAGATGCAAGCCTGAGCCATATCAGCACTTAAGGTAGAACCCATGAAGCACATAAGCCCGTGTTTCCTGTGAGGATGCAGGTGGGAGCACAGATCCAAGGGGTCTCTTAGCAGGGCAGTCAGCTGAGAGACATTTCTAGACTTATGGACAGAACTTGACCTCTGATTCTTGGGAAGATGGTATAATCCATTTTTTCAAAAACCAAACCAAAACCCACAAAGCCAAAACCACCAAACCAAAAACCCAACAAAAAAGCCCAGTCCAAAGCAACCATTCATCCCTCAACTCTCCACTGACCCTTCCTGCCTTCCTTGCTCTACCCCATTAAGTTATTCAATACACCAACTTTTAACTCCACCAGAACAAAAATCAATTCAAGAGTGGCAGGCAAAACCCAAGAACATTTCCTCCCTCACCCCAGCTGAGTATAAACATTGAAAAAGGAGAAGTAGCAGAATCTTTATACCACCAAGAAGGACTTTGCTAGTGATATAGGGTTTACAGTGCTAATGACAGGCAGCAGTATGTAATTCCAATAATTTGTTTTCCCTTCAAATAAACAAGATTGAGTTTTCAGCATCCTTGGTAGCTGCACAGTGCTGACTGTGCACAGTGGCATTTCATCTTTGTGGCTTCAGCATTCAGCAGATTTTCCAACAGTTGGCTGGGAAGTGTCCTGCTACACGCCTTCACAAAGTGTAATTCTAGCACTGTGAACACTTGAAAGCAGCCTTCTGCAAACACTCTGCTGCAGTTACAGTGCTCCATGTAGCTAAACCAAGAATCTGTGACTGTACTCTTGGATTCCCAGGGTGCACCCAGGCTCTCTGCAGGAAATGAAGGGCTTACTTGCAGTGGTTTGGTTTTTTCCACTTCAGGGAAAGCAGCGTACTGTAGGGGATTCAGCCTGTCTGCTTTCAGTGTTGTACTAGAAAGATGTTGATGGTGGCCTTTTTATTTTAATGTTTTTCTAATAAAGTTATTTTTATAAAAAGTCTGTGAGGGCCACTGAGGTAATTAAGGCAGGAGTTGAGATTGTGACCTGAACTTAACTATGGGTAAGTCCAGTGTTGGGTGTCATCACGTGCAGGAGGATCATGTTGTAACTTTTAACAGCTGTGGGTTTGATGTGTCCCCATGCTATATCAAGGGCTGGATTAAGGGACATCTGTTCAGGCAGAGTCCTTTGCATGCACTGCCCAGCAGAGCTGGCATGAATTCTGGCCCCTACATGTTTTTTTGGTTGATACAAGAAACCTTAACTCTGCACTGATAAAATGTTTATACACAAATTTCCCATCCAGAGTTTGGGCTTGAAACTGAGGGAGGAGGTTTACATTTGTTTTGTTTAAATAGAGGTTAGTTTTTAATTTGAGTAGTCATTAGCATGGCTTTTGGTCTCATGCAGATTTGCAGCTGAGTTGCTAGGCATGAGCAGCTGATGGGAATGGGCACTCCTAGGATTCCTTTGGGAGCACTTAATACTCCCTGCACTGTGTGGTAATGTTGAGGGGCATTATGGCTATGCACTTACATTGAAATGTCTGGCATACATAGCTGCTACTGAGACAAATCATAAGCAGTGACCTTTGTCACAAAATATCAACTTTTTTTACACACCAGTTACAGTAATTTTAACTTTTGTCTCTCTCTTCCTTCTTCCACGTCTATCATATATAATCACCAACATGGGCAGCCATTCCTAGACTACCCATCTGTTTGCATCCCATGAACCCGTTGGGATTTTGAGGCCATTAACACATAGAAGCTGCACTTCATTTGGGTTTTGACAGCCTTTGTGTGTGTGTGTAGAAACAGAAATATATAAACACTTTAGTATACATGTGTATTGTTTAGGTTGCTCCATGGAAAAATACATATGTATATATATATGCACATATATATAACAGTATTTCTGTTTTCAAGGCAGCTGCTTAAAAACATTGCTGCATACTTCCTTAGCTATCAAGCTGCACACCAAACCCAGATTCTGCTGCCCTTGAATGCTTTGCCCAGCCTTTTCCAGGCATGTCCATGGTCTTCTGACTGACCCCTCATTTGCACCAGTTCACTGTGAATTTCCTCCCTGCAGGGCAATCTGTTGTAAGTTTGCATAACAAACTCACCAGTGTCAGACACCTGGGGTCTCTCACTAATGCTGCCATAGGGAGGGTGGGTGTCAGAGGACAGTGGCTGATTTGGGGCCCTGAATCCAGTCCTCCTGGGGAGAAGAGTTTCCAAGGATCACAGAAATAGCTGTGGGTTTGTGTTGCTGTGTGTATATCTTGCATATGCCTTGTCACCTGAAAATCTACAGAACGCCAAAGAGCAGGAACTAAGTCAGATATTGTCATTAGCTAATGCTTTCCCCTAAACTTTCAGGCTGAGGGCAACAATGTCCTCCTTCCGATTCCTTTCCTATCATACAGGCTGCATTATAATGGGTAAAACAATGCCTAGGGTCTCCAGTCACATCAAAAAGTACAAGATATCTTTAACAAAGATAATTAATTCATCAAAGGGTTACCTCCTCAATAATGTTAAGACCACGACTCTTTGCATGTTGTCTGTCACTTCGGTGAAGATACTCACTGTAACCCTCTTGTCTTTTAAAAATGGCATCGTAAGTGGAAACATCTCCTGTCTTTAGGAAAGGAGAAAAGATGGCTAATTCCCACTATTGCTTAACTTTACAGGTTACAGAATATACATAGTCAAATCAGTACTTAAACGGTTCACAAGTATTATTAGATGACGACAACTGTAGTATCACTGAGCTACCATTAGCAAGTTTGGGTCACTCTTTTGGATTAGTCTGCAATACAAATACCTAATGGCATGTGGTATCTTCTTTTTAAGTCTGTTCAGCTCTGACATTTCCTTTGTGGCAATTTAACTTCTTTTCCCCTGTAATCTGTTGTAACTTCTGGAAATTTAACTGCTTTACTTGTTTTTATTTTCTGAACTTTTTATTCTTCTTAGTTTCATATAACTGTTAAATGATCTCTCACTGTAATGTGAAAGGAAGGCAGGCATTTTAATTTAAAAGTTCATTTGGAATGAAAAAGACAAAGATATCCTGCAGCAGAATCACCATTTAATTGCTGATTAGAGCAGAACTGAGAAGAATTCAGGAACATGCCACAGTGGTAATCCTGTGATCCACTAGTATGCATGTATCTGTCATGTATGAAAATACAGCACCACCCAAGCTAGAATGTTACTGTATATATGTTACCTGTTGACATAGTTGCATCCAAATAAGCAACATTAAAGATCTCATCTGCTAACAAATGCATTTGTGAAATCCAGTCAGGAACTTCTCATGAATGGAATCAAAGATATTTCAAAACCAGAAAAGTTTTCAAGGAAAGAAAAGCAAAACCCTCTTTTGACATATGCTGTCAGTTGTTAATGAACTTCATTAAAAAGTCCATATTCTGGTAAACATGTCAATCAATCACTGGTTTTGTGCATGCCTGACTACAAATTTATGTAATTGTCCATTATGTTGGGTGTTCTTTTCCTCTAATTTTCCAGTGCGCCCAATTTAGCCATTAAAAAACTCTTGTACTTTGAGTCTTACAATTCACAATGCTATCCTCCAAAAATAATCAAGTCAGGGCAGGTCAAGAAGGCTATAATGGTTCCATTAAAAGATTAAAAGGAAACCATAGTTAAGAGTGTAGTGAGGCGCTGCTGTAATCACAGGCTTAATTTGGAAGAGTATCTCCATTACTTGGTTCTGCCAAGAGAAGAGGTGGTTTAATTTTAACCTTCATTTCTCAGAAACTATCAAGCATCAGAGAATTTCAGGCACATTTAAAAGCATCCTGCATTTGATTTCTTGCCTCCATTATCGCTATTATTTCTGTGCCTCCTTGTTTCTCTTTTCCTCCCGCTGCTACCAGTTGCATTCAGAATTTTAAAGGGCATCTAATTTGTGCTCACCACTGGGAATGTTATTTGCTCCTTTGTTTTCATTCATGTGGCATTATTTGTCCATTATTTATTACCTGTGTCAGAGTAGATAATTCATTCTTTCTGGAATCCGCAGATAGGTAGCCAGCCTGTTATTTTAAAACTTAGCCCTGTCCCAGGTGGTCTGTTTAAGATTTGCCAGAAGAGGCAACACTTCTGTGCTCAATATACTGATAAACTTTTGCTGTTGTTTCTCTTGTTAAATGCTGACTTAGTTGGCATAGGTGGTGGTGGTGACCTGTTTTCTAAACCCATCAGAGCAAGTTAATCACGCAGAGCGGATAATAAACTTGCACTCAGAGTGGACATCCTCCGTGTACTGCTACTAAAGCTAAGCACTTTGCATTCATTAATATTCCAGACACACGTGAATAAGCAATAGCTTTCTCCATGTCAAAGAAGAGGAAAAACCACGCAAACTGGCTACAGTAACTTCTTTAAAACAATCAAAGGAGCAAATGTCAGCCAGTGAGTTAAAAGGCAGGAAATTCTGGCTTCTGGCCACGTGCTAGACACATCTTCCTGTTACGTCTCTCCATTTCTGTCTCTGACACACAGTTGATTTTAGTGACAGTAAGCTGCAAAAAGGAATGAAATTCCTCTTCCTGTATAAATGAAAAAAATTGAATGACCTGATACCTTAATTGTGAAGAAGAATGGGTTGAATCTGCTTCCTCCCTGGTGGCCAAGGCCTGTGCTGTGAAGAAACCTATTAGACAGCTGCTACTACTTTTTGTATCCATGCCACTGGAGCAGCATTTTCCACAAACCATGTCATCGGGAGTGTGAAAACAGTCTTCATATTGTAAGCAAAAGCTCTACCATATGGTTGCTAATCCTATGCAGACTGCAAGCTCTACTAGCCCCAAGAGCACTGTGCCAGCCCTCTGACATGCCCCAGCTTTACTCCTGTGCTCTTCCTAACATGTTGTGTTAAGCCTGTCACCAACTGTGCCTGCTCAGGTTTGGCTCAGACACCTTCCCAAGGTAACGCAGAAATCAACACAAAAGAATCTGACTCTACAAACCTACCTGTCTTTTAGCAGGGCCACATGGTCAATGCAGGAAATTTGCTGTTCTTTTCACGCCCAGCGCTGTGCTGTGGCCTGCACCCTATCCACACCCTAGGGCCACACGACGGGCAAACTCACCACTGCCCAGTGCTCTCTGCACATTCAGCAGTCAGACATTTGGGTTGAGAGGGGATTCATGGAGTATATTTATTGTTATATATAAATATATGTTGCCAGACTATTGCTATATTACACTGATCTAATGGTCATTTCAGAACCTTTTGATGGTGGTTTTTTTTTTTGGGGGGGGGGTAGGTTGTTGGTTGTTTTTGTTTTTTTTTTGAGGAAAAAGCTATTCAGTTCAATGTCTCATATAACTCTCTTCAAAAAAATAAGGTTTGCCACTCAGGAAGTATAGCACAACTGTGGCTGAAGGCGTAAGATTGTTTTAATTTCTAATTTTAAATATGAAGACAGAATGAAGGAAAGGCGTAACAAAACACAGCAGAGAGTGAGGAGTGAGGCTCCCTGCTAGTCTATTTAAGTTATATATTGAGTGTCAGTGTAACACCTCCAGAAGCATTCAGTTATCAAGGTATTGATGTTATTATTTCAAAATACCTCTACCGATTTTCTTAATTAAAACTGAGCATACAGAAAATTTTGGCAAGGCACATTGAATGCCTTTTCCCTCCACTGAAAATGGAACAGTTTCTTAGTAAAGGGTCTCTGAGAGTGCACACTACCAGAAAAAACACAGGTGCTGCATCAAAACCCAGTGACAGATGATGCCTTTCTTAGTGTTCTCCCTAAAGATATCTCGCATTTTAGTGATACCATGTACCTTAATCCCCGGAAAATCACGTCTCTGCCTTCTCCTGCCATCCATTACCGTCGTTTTCCATCCACAAGTAGCACACGTGTTACACTTCGCAAAGGCCTCTGAAGACGAATCCTGCTATATAGGCATTAAGTAGCCTTGCTCGTGGCTAACACACGGCGTTTCTGCTGCCCTTTAAAATATTAATGGAACTTTTCTAGGCACCTCCCTGACCAGGATGGGTCATGGGAGCCATGATGAGGGCTTACCCCTTGCACAGGGACTGAGCACAACGTTGTTACGCAGCGCAGAAACCCATGCGCAAAATTCGCCCCTTTCGCCCCGTTGGACCCTACGAGACTGCCCGGCCCGGCCGGGCCCCTTCCCTCACCTTGGCCTTCCGGTTGAAATAGCTGAGCTCCGGAGGCCCTTCCCGGCTGGTCGGGATGTAGCTAAAGGCGGACTGGGCGGCGAGGGGAGGCTGCC